>NC_048311.1:38158050-38184242 GCF_013100865.1 Trachemys scripta elegans
CCCCCTTACCCTGCTGCTCAGAACAGGGTGTTGGGCTCTGTGCCAGCCGGACACGTGGCTGCGCTCCCCAGCACAACAAAACCCGGTCCCTGGCCCTGCACAGTGCTGCCGGACCGGGTTGCAGGGGAGAGCTGCCCTTGTATCAGCATAAAGTGCTCTCGCTCCCGTTTTGCTACGCTGCATGGCAGAAACCGCTCCCAGTTGCAAAAGGGGAGGGCTGCACTTTGTGCTGATACACTTGCTCAGAATGCAGGGCGGAGCTCCTCTCCAGCTGCTCCTGAGTCCAGCCCGGGACTTTCCTGCAGCCCTCCCAGCCGCTCGCTCTGCTCTGCCGGGGGAGGGGGAAATCCCGGACATTTTGAGTTATTTACAAATTCCCCCCGGACACTATTTTTAGCACAAAAAGGAGGACATGTCCGGGTAAATCCGGACGAATGGTAACCCTAGCTCTTCTAAACTTGCAGCCATTGCACAAAAGGATTTGGGAGCAGTTAACAATTCTGTGTGGTTAAGAGATTTTCACTTCCTGGGCCCTGCTACCCAATCCCACAGGGCCCCACAGGTGAGACTGAGTGAGTAGCCCCGCTTGTGTCCTCTATCCAGACACAATCCCTTCCCTGATTCTTTCCCTTGTGTTTGAAAGGGTCTCATTAATATGCTGCAGCCAAACGCCCCTCCCCCAGGCCTTCCCTCCAGAGACACTGCCTCTGGCTTCCCTATGCCGGACGGCAGCCCAGGCTCACAGCCCGGGGGGGGAGGGATGAGGCAGCAAAGGATACCGAGCCGCCCAGCCTGCCTCATGGCGGCAGAGAGTCACAGTTCTCTGCAGAGACCCCCGTACCCTCTCCCTCATGCAGAATGTGCGGTGCCGGTGCATTCAGCTCTGTGAATACAGCCCCTGCCTAAGGAGACTGCAGTGCACACTGGGTGTGCGGGACCAATTCGCTCTTACCTGCTGTCATGGGCGGTGGATGAAGCTGCCATTTGGGGATGCTAGCTCCCCAGCCCACCTCTTCTGCCTGTGATCCCACCCACACTCCACCTCTGCTCTGCCCCAGGTCCCTCCCCACTTCACCCAGGTCCTGCCCTCTCCCCACTGTCTCCCTTCTCTCTTCCCTCCCCCACTCTGCTCATCCCTTCCAGCCAAATACATGAACCCAAATGAAGCAAATGACATTTGAGAAAAAAAAACACTTCTGCAATTTCTTTCTAAAGAAAATGAAGCATGTTTTCCACTGCATGCCAGAAGGTGAAGACTGGACATGCAGCATGTACCTAATTAAAAGCACTAAAATTGGGAATAAAAAATGTCAGTCACAGGTTTTTTGATATGCCCTGGAGTTTGTCAGACATTTATTTGCAAAAACTGTGTAGTAAGGGCAAGTCAGCTGTCCTGCTTAATACAACATTAAATATTGTGGAACACATGATGCAGCTCTTCTCTGTTTTACATTTTCTTAATCTGTATTTCTAAGCTGGTTTTATATTTAAAATGTACTCTTAAACCTTCATAAAGTAAGCATTCCAGATTACTACATATTTAACTCACTGAAACAGACATTATTTTAAAATAATCAGTCACAGAGGTTTAGTGTGTTCATAACAATGTTCATTGCTTTTAGAAAAAAGGAACACTAATTTACTAATTTGAATCCGAAGAAGTGGGTATTCACCCACGAAAGCTCATGCTCCTATATGTCTGTTAGTCTATAAAGTGCCATAGGACTCTTTGCTGCTTTTACAGGTCCAGACTAACACGGCTAACCCTTTGATACTTGACTAATTTACTGTGTGTGATCTCCATAACAATAGACAGGTTAATGAAATTTCACCAACTTTAAAAAATATGTTTCCAAAGATTTTAGGCATAACAAAAGATTTTATATCTTACTAAGGTACTGATTTTGCTAGAGGGTTCTCTTAAAACTAGTTAATCAAATAGTCAGAACTAAAGAAAGGGAAACTCGTTTGTCCAGCTATCTGTAAGGAAAGGGGTGTTGTCCCTTTAAGGGCTCTCTTCAACCGGGGGGGGGGGGGGGGGGTTTAAAGGGAGAAAGGGATGGACAGAAAGGACAGAAAGACATTGGAAGCAAGTTTTTTGTAGTATAGTAATTAAAATTAAAATGTGTATTTTAAATGAGGGTGGTCCTTTGAAGGATTTTTTTTTAAAACTATATGTCTGAAGATCCAAGCATTTAAGGTTAAAGATGAATAGTCAGATTGTGCATCTAAAAATCTATGCAAGGATTTTTTAGAGATGTGATTTTATCATCTTCACCAACTCACTAATGAAATATTTTTAAAGCAAATTTGAAACTAAGGTCCTGTAGACTAAAATGTTCTAAGTAAATATTACAGTAACGAACAACTGTTTTTGTCAGTAAATTCAGAAACTGACAGTATATACCTGCAAAAAGAACAGGAGTACTTGTGGCACCTTAGGCCTTGGCTACACTTGCAGCTGTGCAGCGCTGTGAGGTAAACCCGTCTTCGTACAGCTGAGTAGGGAAAGCGCTGCAGTCTGTCCACACTGACAGCTGCCAGCGCAGTAGCGTGGTCACACTTGCAATATTTGCAGCTGTGTTGGGAGCGGTGCATTATGGGCAGCTATCCGAGCATTCATGTGGCTGCAACATGCTTTTCAAAACCAGGGCGGTGGGGTGGATTGTGACAGGGAGTGTGGGGGGAGAGAGAGTGCTTTTTGGAGCATGTCAGCTCTCTATTTTGCAAGTTCCGAACTCCCGGCCCCTTGCTCATTCATTCACTCACTCAAAGCAAGCTGCAAACTGTTTGCTTTTCTCTGTGGTACGAGCTTTGAAACCGGCACTTCCGCATTCCTGCAGCCGGTCACAACAATGGGGGGGATTGGCCACTTGACAAGGTGATTAGTACAGCGCTGGAAGCATTTACACTCACACCCGTGAGTCGTAGCCACTCCGCTGCAGCTGTTATTCCTCTCGAGGAGGAGTACCACCTGCAGCGGTGTACCCAGGGAGATATAGCGCTATAAGTGCCCTGCCAGTGTGGATGAGGAGTGAGTTACAGTGCTGGGGGAGGCTTTACAGCGCTGTAACTTGCAAGTGTAGCCAAGGCCTGAGAGACTAACAAATTTATTTGAGAATAAGCTATACCTGGGGGTTGGCAAATGCCTGTTAATTGGCTTCATTACCACTTGAATGGCTCTTTAACAGTTTCAATGTTGTGCTAATAGGTCTAGCAGGCTGGAAGGCTTTTTCACTTTCAAGGCCTTGGCTACACTTGCAGCTGTACAGTGCTGTAAGTTAAACCCGTCTTCGTACAGCTGAGTAGGGAAAGCGCTACAGTCTGTCCACACTGACAGCTGCCAGCGCACTGTCATGGCCACATTTGCAGCGGCATTGGGAGCGGTGCATTCTGGGCAGCTATCCCAGCATTCAAGTTGCTACAACGTGCTTTTCAAAAGGGGTGGGGTGGAGTGTTACAGGGAGCGTGGGGGGAGAGAGAGCGGATCTTTGGAGTGCCGATACTGTGTCAGCACCCCGCCTTGCAAATTCTGACCCCACTCCCTCCTCCACCCCTCTCTCACTCACTGAACGCAAACAGCAGCTGTTCGTTTTTTTCTCACAAACCAGATAAGCAGCCGCTCGCGGAAACGGACCCCTCTCCTCCCGCTCGCCGCCTCTCTCTTCAAGCAAACATTAGCTGTGGGCGTTCCAAAGGGAGCCCCCCCGCCTGCCTCTACTCATTCACAGCAAACAGTAGCTGTGTTTGTTTTTTTGATAAGCAGCTCCGGGAGCGTCCGAGTTCACAACAAAACAAAGAGAGGCATCACAACAAAACAAGGAGAGGAACCTTCACTTAAAAGGATTATGGGGAGTTTCCGGAGGTCAATCACTGCATAATAAGGTTACTCCCCATTTACACTGGAGCACCAGCATCTCACTCTGCAGCAGCTGTTATTCCTCTCGGAGAGGTGGAGTACATGCAGTGCTGTAGCCACGGAGATACAGCGCCATAAGTGCTCTGCCAGTGTGGACGGGGAGTGAGTTACAGCGCTGGGGGAGGCTTTATTGCGCTGTAACTCTCAAGTGTAGCCAAGGCCTAGGTTACTAGATACCCTTCGGAGTAAGACTCACCAGGGCATCAGCCAGCTGTGGGAGCCTGCAGGAGGGGTCAGAACAGAGCTAGGAAGAGGCTGGGGGGTGGAGACTAAGACCCAGGGGTGCCCCAAATTTTCAGGTCCCCTACGCACCTTTGTATGCTGTGTATGCCTAAGGATGGCCCCTGATTGAGGGGGTCACCCTCCGCTGAACTGAACTCAGTAAACAGGGGACTTGGATGCCAGACCCCTATGAAGGTTAAGAGGGGGTGGGTACAGGTGTGCTTGCTGGGAAGTGTGGACTTTACCCAAGAGTCCTAGGCATGGTTTAACTTGCTCCTCTCCACTGTTCAAAGACAGAACTAATTAAGGCTCCATTAGGAGTCTTTTGTTTTTTAAGTGATCACTAGAGCTGAAATCACTTGATGTGGGACAGCATTTCGGCCCAGCCTGCTTCAGCAAGGAAGTTCCCCCACTTAGGCCTTGTCCACACTGGCACTTTACAGCACTGCAACTTTCTCGCTCAGGGGTATGAAAAACCACTCCCCTGAGCGCTGGAAATTTCAGCGCTGTAAAGTGCCAGTGTAGACAGTGCACCAGCACTGGGAGCCGCACTCCCAGCACTGGTAGTTATTCCCCTCGCCGCAACCATACAAGACACGTTAAAGCAATGCTGCGGCAGCGCTTTAATGTTGCCAGTGAAGACGTGCCCTAAGAGTTGAAAATCACTCAGAGAAGTGTAGAACCTCAAGACACTGATCTGCAGAGGTCATAGTAGAGAAGCAGGTGATGGCTGGCAGGGCAGCCGGTGGAGTGGGCCAGTGGGGTGTGTGGCAGGGTGGTGACACCAGAGCAAGTGCTTGGACAATGGAGCAAGCAAGGTGCCTCCTTCCTTCCCCCCTCCCGCAACCAGGGTGGAAGGTGAGCTCACACAGATGCACCTCTGAACTCTGAGTCTTCACTGACCAAGGACAACCACTGTGAGTGGGGTGTGTTGAGGGAGCAGAGAGGGGCATAGCAAGGGAAATTTTGGTTGTAGAACTCAAGAGCATGAGGCAGAAGACACTGATCAGCGTACTCTGGGGTGCGTGTTTTGCTCATGGTTTTATGTTTATGAATTCTGCTTGTGGCATTTTCCTTAATTAATGCCGGGTGACTTCCCTCCTCTCATTTAAAGTTTCTTTTCTACCATAGGCACCAACTCTGTGGGTGCTCCAGGGCTGGAGCAACCATGGGAAAAAAATAGTGGGTGTTCAGCACCTACTGGCAGCCCTGACGATCAGCTCTTCCCCATCCCCCAATGCCTCCTGCCCACTGGCAACTCTGAGATCAGCTCCTCCCCCTTCCTCCCAGCACCTCCCACCCGCCACGGATCAGCTGTTCAGAAACTGTTCCGAGAAGCTGGGAATGGGCGACAGGGGTTGGATCACTTGATGATCACCTGTTCTGTTCATTCCCTCTGGGGCATCTGGCATTGGCCACTGTCGGAAGACAGGACACTGGGCTAGATGGACCTTTGGTCTGACAGGGGATGGCCGTTCTTATGTTCTTGCTGCCCACTCCAACTGGCAGATGGGTTGCAGGTGCATAAAAGCAGTCAGCCCTGTTCTCTCTATTAGGTATTGGAACTTGCAGTGTTGGAGCAAAAAAAATTTGGATCTTTTCCCATTATCCACAACCCCCGGTGCTCATCCCCTCTGAAATCCAGGCCCCTTTCATTTAGGTGCCTAACTTTAAGCAGCCAAGTGTGAATATTTGTCCATGTATTGATGGGGGATAAACTTGGTGTCCTTAAGGGGTTTGTCGTAAATATACAGCTACGGGTAGCATAAAATCCCTCCTTTACCTGTAAGGGGTTAAGAAGCTCAAATAACCTGGTTTGCACCAGACCAAAAGGACCAATAAGGGAAGAAGATCCTTTCAAATTTGTGGGGGGAGGTTTTGTTTTGTGCTCTCTTTGTTGTTTTCTCCAGGACAGAGAGAGACCAGGGCAGGAAAAACACATCTCTGAAGCCATACCTGAAATAAGCATCTAAGATTACAAATTGTAAGTAATAGCAAGGAAATGCGTTAGGTTATCTTTTGTTTTAGCTTGTGAATTTTCCCTATGCTAAGAGGGGGGTTTATTCCTGTTTTTTGTAACTTTAAAGTTCTGCCTAGAGGAGAATCCTCTGTGTTTTAAATCTTATTACCCTGTAAACTTACCTCCCATCCTGATTTTACAGAGGTGTTTCTTTTACTTTTTCTTTATAATAAAGTTCTGTTTTTAAGAACCTGATTGGTTTTTAGTGTCCTAAAAAACCAAGGGTCTGGTCTGTGCTCATCTTGTTTATTATCTTATTTGGTTGGCATATTATTCTCAAGCCTCCCCGGTGAAGGGGCTTGGGAGGATATTTTGGGGAAACAGGAACTCCAAGTGGTCCTTTTCCTGAATCTTTGTCTAACTCACTTGGTGGTGGCAGTAATACCATCCAAGGACAAGGAAGAATTTGTGCTTTGGGGAAGTTTTTAACCTAAGCTGGTAGAAATAAGCTTAGGGGTCTTTCATGCAGGTCCCCACATCTGTACCCTAGATTTCAGAGTGGGGAGGAAACCCTGACAGGGTTTAATTAAGCAAAGTCAACAGCATTTCCTACCTTGTAATCTTGAGCAGCCTCCTCAATGGGAACCACAGTGTGAGACTTGTGGTCCCGGGATCTCTCACACACCCAGCAAATGGTTTCTCCATCGTCCTCACAGAAGAGTTTGAGACGTTCCTCGTGTCTCTCACATAGTTTCTCCTTTTGCCCTTTTCCTGGTTTTAACCCCAGTTGTTTGAGCTTTTGTACGATGCTATTCAGCTGTGTGTTGGGCTTGAACTCCCCTTTCTGGAACTGGGCTCTGCACTGGGGACAGGTCAGGTGTGTCCCTGTTCCCCTTTCCTCACAGTACTGGCTGAGGCAGGCTCGGCAGAAGTTGTGCCCACACACTATAGTCACCGGCTCTGTCAGATACTCCAGGCAGATGGAGCAAATGGCGTCATCTTGTACGTCCCCTGCTGTAGTTGAGGAGGCCATGGCAGCTGGGTGAGTTTCTGTTCTCTCTGCCCTTGGCTCTGCACAGTGCGGGCTTGTGCTGATACTGGGAGGGGTCACCTGCAAGTATTCGCTAGTCCCAGCCAAAGAAGGAGAAGAAGAAAAAGGAGGAGCCAGGAGGGGGAGGGGGAGAAACCAGGAAAGTGAAACTGAAGGAGAGTAAAAGAGGGGGAAGGACAGGGAAAAGGGGAGAGGGCAAGAGAGAAGGAATGGACAGAGGTGGGGAGCAGGGGGAAGAATATGAACCAATGTGATGTGTATTGCTGTAAGCCTGGAAGGGATAGCATATCCCCTGCTCCAAGGCAGTAACTGACTAACCCACCCCAACCCTCACTGAGGATTGAAGTGGAGACCTGCAGCGATTAGCACAAGTCTCTACAGCTGGAGCTAAAGAGTCACTCTATGAAGTTCAGAGCTGTAAAAACCCACAAACCCTGTGGGTCAGCCATTAAGGGGTGTGTGTGTGTGACACACACTCAGGGGTGAAAGTAAAATGGAGCTCTTACCAGTACAGGGCCAGCTCTGGCCCCCTGGAAGGAGCGGGGCCTAGGGTGGAAGGGGCAAGGCTGGGGTCAGCATCCCCTAGCCAGCCCATCTGCGTTGCCTGGTCCACGCCGCCCGGGGCTCCAGCGATGATTTTAAGGGCCCACGGCAGCGGTGGCCAGAGCCCTGGGCCCTTTTAAATCGCAGCCCTGGGGCAGCTACTTCTTTTGCCCCCCGTTGGTGGCTGGGGGGGTGCAAAAGGGGCAGCAACAACTGGGCAGGGCCGCCGTTGGGGGGTTCAAAAAGGGCAGCGACGTTAAAGCGCTGCCGCGGCAACACTTTTAATTCAGAGGAACAGGCTGGTACAGGTGGCTACTTTTTAGTGGTACACTGTACCGGCCTGTACCCCCTTACTTTCACCCCTGCACACACTCACCAGAGGGTTATAAATGCACTGAGGGGATCTTTCGGATCCCTCAGGAGAGGATGGGCTGTCACAAAGCTCACATAAAAAGACAGGGTTATGGATGCTTTGGAAATTTCTGTATATACAAATGCTACAGAACATTAAGGACTCAAAGCCCCTCACATTTTGAACCTCTTTTTGCTTTGTGTGGCAAGCTTCGGCCAAATTCTCCTGTGCTTTAGACAGTGTAAACAGGAGAACATTTAGGCTGTGTCTACACTACGCAGCTTTTAGCGACAAGGCTGTGTTGACACAGCCCTGTCGCTAAAAGTCGGACAGTGTAAATGCTGTTTGTCAGCACTTTTGCCGACAAATTACTTCTACCCCTCATGAGCAGCATTCGCTTTGTTGGCTTACTCTGACAAGCTAGAGTTGATCTCATTTTGGTAGTACAGTCTTGGTGTCTCTGTTTTGCAGGTACAGCCTGAGTGTCTCTGTTTTGATGGCACTGTCTGGGGACACAAATTGTCAGGCTGCAGCTGGATTCGGGTTTTATCTTTGACCCCCGCCCCTCGTGGTTTATGCAGCTGTAGCCATGGATCTCAGCATGCTCGGAGCTGCACACCTCAGGAGGTCATGGGAAGGAAATGGCTTGGGGACGTTCCCCTCTTGAAGCCCCATGACCCGCTCCTGGGGGCATGCAGATCCCACAGCTCTTCGGCTTGGTTGGGGGAATTAATGGTGTCTGCCCTGACTCAGAAAGCTGCTCGTCTCTCCAGATACCCACTAAAAGCATCCTGACTGCAAACAGCAAGCATTGCTGATGTCTGGCTCACAGGCCAGAGAGACCATCTAGTGGGTTATAAAGAAGGAGACATGGGAGGAGCACAGAGATGAGGAGAAGTTCAAACCAGGGTGGTTTTATCAGGGGTTCATGGACACACTGACACCCCCCAAAACCCGGCAGTGGTGTCTTCTATCCCACAATGATGAGTCTGGCTCCCTGCTGGGGGTGTTGTGACCTGGGGACTCTGACCACTTGCAGCAGCACCTTCCATCTCTGCACTGTGACCCTAAACCCAGCCTGGGGCAAAGGGGGGAGGGGCTGTAGAGTGAGCCTACCCCTCACTCAGCCTGCAATGGGGAGCCAGGCACAGCCCCATGGGACAGGACACACCACTACAGGATGAGTGTGGGCTGGGCTCACTCTCCAGCCCGCTGGTCTCCCCTCGGCACTTGGCTGGGATCAGGGCTGCGGTGCTGAGGCAGAGGGTGCTGTAGTGGTTGGTCTGTGCCCCCCTCAGTGGGCTGAGGAGGAGGAGGAAGAGCCAGTGGCAGAGCAATGCACCCATTGAATCCGGAGGCTCCCTCCACCACTGGTTCATACAGACAAGTGTTTCCCTAGGACTCCACAGCTCCAAAATGATGGGGGGTGTAGCAGGGTGGTCCCCCGCTCCTGCTGGGAAGGGCTTAAACAGCCTTGGCAGAGGGCTGCAGCTCTAAAAGCTGGGCTGATTGGGGAAGTAGCTGCAACTGGGCCACACCCCAATCAGGCCTCAGCTGGCCTGTATAAGAGGCTGGGAGCCAGGAGCTTAGGCCTGGTCCCCACTAAGCCCCCACTTTGGACTAAGGTTCGCAAATTCAGCTCTGTTAATAACGTAGCTGAATTCGAAGTACCTTAGTCCGAACTTACCGCGGGTCCAGACGCGGCAGGCAGGCTCCCCCGTCGATGCCGCGTACTCCTCTCGCCGAGCTGGAGTACCGGCGTCGATGGCGAGCACTTCCGGGATCGATCCGGGATCAATTTATCGCGTCTTAACCAGACGCGATAAATCGATCCCAGAACATCGATTGCCTGCCGCCGGACCCTCCGGTAAGTGAAGACGTACCCTTAGAAGTCTCTCTTTACCTTCAGAGGGAAAAGGGCCTGGCTGTACGAGCTAGAGACAGGGTACCTGAGTGGACCAGGGCTGGGGACAGGCTGGGGAGCTCCAGCCTGGAAAACCCCAGGCTGCGGCCTAGCATTGGGCTAGAAGGTACTGGGGGTTGTAGAGGGCAGCCCAGGGCTAGGCTAAGGCAGCAGGTCCAAACCCAACCTTGCCGGTGATGAGTGGCTTATACTGCAGTCTGCCCCAGGGATCAGGGGCTAGTTGGTGACTGGCAGTGGCCTTATTCTGAGGTGAGGTGGGGATAGTGTGTGGGGGGTTCCCTGGGGAGGAGAGACCCAAGGACTGAGGGGTGTACTGCCAGGGGGCAGCACCCCAGATAAAAGGGCACCGGGGTCCAGGAGGGACATGGGGGCTGGAGGACAGGCGGACCACCGGCCTGCAGGGGGTGCTCCAATGCTGAAATGAGCTAATTCCCAGAGACGACCAGCAGGAGGCACCGCAGGAGTGAGTCCACTCCTCTACAGGGGGCCTTTAAATTCCTAGACAGACACTGTGCAAGCAGAGGAGGTGGGGGGCGGGATTCATGACTCCACCTTCTCCAAACTGTTACTTGATAAGGGGTCCTCGCAGGGACTGCACTCCCCAAAAAGGCTGGCCAGAGTCTGACTCTGAGCTCTTCAGCTGTAAAAGTCAGAACTAACCCACACAGAATTTGCACGTTCAGAAGTGGGACAAAGAGCTAAAGTTAGGTACCCCGTTACAAACAAAGGAGGCTTCAAACTGCAAGTAAGATGGAATCTGCCCCTTGGTGAATTCGAGGTGCTCTCGACCTTCAGCTCCTTAGTGCCAGATGGTGACCAGCCATTGCACAGGGCTGAAAAGTGGAGGGAGGTTTCAGAGCCTTTTCCACCACCTAACACCTTCTGTGCAGGGGCCAGTCACACGAGTATTCCTGGTGCTCAGGCGAGCACACAAGCTGTAACCCCATGGCAGTGGGGAGGACTTGGGGCCACAGCAAGTGTTGCACTGCAGAGCTGGCCGGCCATGCGGGGGGGGGGGGGGGGGGCACATTGCAGCATCTCAGACACTTCTGTGACTGGGGGAGAACCAGGAGGCAACACCTTTGGCTGCCCCCATGGGCTGGTGCAGCTGTGCACCACCCCCAGGACAGCCACTAATTCACTGCCACAATTGTCCCAAGAGGACTCCAGCCTTAGGAAGAGGGCACCAGGGAATCCAGGGTTATTTCAGATCATTTGAGAGAGCTGGAGCTGAATGAAAGAAGTCTCTGTCATATCCCTGCTTAAAGATTACCTACTATTTTATTATTTCCCTTTTATTTTCTCATATTACTGAGCTCATTTTCTTGGAAACTAGCTGTGATCATGTGAAAGAACTGATAGAAACCATTTCTGGTTCTGTGAGTTGAGTTTGCCACAATTAAAAGTGAAATCACCACCTGCCATCTGGGAATGGGATAGGCTGTGAACATTAGACTTTCAAGTAATAAAGCAGAGAAGTTTTACCATAAAGTCATTCTTATCAGTTCCAGTTGCATTGCTCACCATTTACTTGCTGACATTTTCATTTCCATGGTGAAACAAGTGAATCTACTTAGCTGCCCCTTTTCCAGAAATACCAATGCAACCTAGACAGAACTGGTCTCTAGGATTGCAGGCAATAGGATGCCCTAAAGTTGACATGGCATTGTGGTTGTTACAGACCAGCCCAGTGAGCCCTTGTGCAGTCGCTAGTCTGTTGTGAGTGAACTGAATTACTGGGTCTCATATGCTTCTGAGCCAACTGGCTCTGGGCAGAGTCTAGTCACTATCCAGCCCTGGGACTCTAGGGCTCAGACCTTTTATTTACTGTCCTCCCTTAGGATGTGGAAGATCTGTAAGTGGCTGCCTAAGACTCTGAAACCAGCGTTTGAGCCCCTCTAGCCTCCACATCACTTACACACACTCCTGCAGAACTCCACCTAGGTTGTGGGCACCCTGGGCTTACACTTTAATCATTTCAGAAACAATGTGGCGGGGAAGCAAGGCACATGGGCTTAGCAAAGGAATTTCTTAACCAGAGTCTTTACACTTAAAGCACAGTTGAGTAATATAACAAGTCTAGAGATGCACCCTCCTGCAGTCTGTGCTCGCTCCTTCTTGTGTGTCTGTGGTTTGTAGTTTTCAGGCTGGTCAACATTGCCCCTGCCCAGTTTCTCCTTCTTCCATATGGCAATGGTCGGCCCCCTTGCAGAGAAGGCCCCCACCCTTGAATAGGGCCCTTGTCTCTGTGCAATGTGCCTGATCTCCCCACTCTTCAATCTGTGTACTTCCTACCAGCCGCGCATCCTTGTCCCCAGCTTCTGTATAGACATTCTACTGCTCCATAGAGATGGGTCAGTAGCTAAGAGTCATTCAAAGTGATGGCCCTAGACTGCAGTCTTGATTGATTTCAATGATGGTTCTTCAATGCAGTGTCAAATGCCTTTCCTAGGCAGGATAGCCATCTGGAAGGCAGCACTATAAACTGCTCCAGGAAAGTCCAAACTAGTAGAGCAGTGGTCCCCAACCTTTTTCATCTGGCAAGACGAAAGGACCGTGGCGGCGGACGAGCATCCACCAAAATGACACTGAAATTCGGAGGCATTTCGGCGGTGACGCCTCTGGATGACGCCACTTGCCGCCAAAAAGCGGCGTCATCCAGAGGCGTCGCCGCCGAAATGCTGTTGAATTTCAGCGGATGCTCATCCGCCGGCCAGTATGCGGGCGCGCTTAGACACCCCCCCGCGGGTGTCATGGCGCCCGTGGGCACCACGTTGGGGACCCCTGTAGTAGTTTCAAAGCTAAACCTTCATCATACAGTGCAAAACATAATCCATTGTTTAATACAGTCACAGCCACTCTATCATAGTGGTTATGGGGGATTTAGATATTAGTTTTACCTCTTCTTTTGTACAGCTTACAACCAGCAACAACAGATTTCAAGTTTAATTTGGTGATTCAATTGATTGCTTCAGGTGTTGTCAAATAGGTGGCAGAGATACCACCAGGATATGATTGTTTGGGATATTGGCAGATGAGATGTTCCATATGTGACATTCTGTATCTTGGGGGAGCGTCCTGGAACCCCCAGAGTCCTCATTTTTTGTATAATTGTGATTTTACCTTACAAGGCATGCTTTACATGTATTAGGAGAAAGGTTATAACCCGCTGGAAGTCATTTCTCTATCTGTGCATGTATATCATTAATGCATGTGAAGTTATGAGAATTGTGTTGTATGGTGGTCACTAAAACATGCTGTCAAGTATCGGGGTAGCCGTGTTAGTTTGTATCTACAAAATCAACAAGGAGTCTGGTGGCACCTTAAAGACTAACAGATTTATTTGGGCATAAGCTTTTGTGGGTAAAAACCTCACTTGTTCGGATGCATAGAGTGAAAGTTACAGATGCAGGCATTATATACTGACACAAGGAGAGAAGGGAGTTACTTCGCAAGTGGAGAACCAGTGTTGACAGGGCCAATTCAATCAGGGTGGATGTAGTCCACTCCCAATAATAGATGAGGAGGTATCAATTCCAGGAGAGGAAAAGCTGCTTCTGTAATGAGCCAGCCACTCCCAGTCCCTATTCAAGCCCAGATTAATGGTGTTAAATTTGCAAATGAATTTTAGTTTTGCTGTTTCTCTTTGAAGTCTGTTTCTGAAGTTTTTTTTGTTCAATAATAGTGACTTTTAAATCTGTAATAGAATGACCAGGGAGATTGAAGTGTTCACTTACTGGCTTTTGTATGTTACCATTCCTGATGTCCAATTTGTGTCCATTTATTCTTTTGCGGAGGGACTGTCCGGTTTGGCCAATGTACATGGCAGAGGGGCATTGCTGGCACATGATGGCATATATAACATTAGTAGATGTGCAGGTGAATGAGCCTTGATGGTGTGGATGATGTGGTTGGGTCCTCTGATGGTGTCGCCAGAGTAGATATTGGGACAGAGTAGGCAACGAGGTTTGTTACAGGGATTGGTTCCTGGGTTGGTGTTTCTGTGGTGTGGTGTGTAGTTGCTGGTGAGTATTTGCTTCAGGTTGGGGGGTTGTCTGTAAGCGAGGACTGGCCTGTCTCCCAAGGTCTGTGAGAGTGAGGGATCATTTTCCAGGATAGGTTGTAGAGCGTGGATAATGCGCTGGAGAGGTTTTAGCTGGGGGCTGTATGTGATGGCCAGTGGTGTTCTGTTATTGTCCTTGTTGGGTCTATCCTGTAGTAGGTGATTTCTAGGTACCCATCTTGCTCTGTCAATCTGTTTCCTCACTTCCCCAGTTGGGTATTGTAGTTTTAAGAAGGCTTGATAAAGATCTTGTAGGTGTTTGTCTCTGTCTGAGGGGTTGGAGCAATGAATCGCATGATGTACCTTGGATGGAAGCTGGAGGCATATAGATAAGTATAGTGGTCAGTAGGTTTCCGGTATAGGGTGGTGTATATGTGACCATCACTTATTAGCACTGTAGTGTCTAGGAAGTGGATCTCTTGTGTGGACTGGTCCAGGCTGAGGTTGATGATGGGATGGAAATTGTTGAAATCCTGGTGGAATTCCTCAGGGGCCTCCTTCCCATGGGTCCAGATGATGATGTCATCAATGTAGCGCAAGTAGAGGAGGGGCACTAGGGGACTGGAGCTGAGGAAGCATTGTTCTAAGTCAGCCATAAAAATGTTAGCATACTGTGGGGCCATGCGGGTACTCATAGCAGTGCCACTGACTTGAAGGTATAAGTTGTCCCCAAATCTGAAGTGGTTGTGGGTGAGGACAAAGTCACAAAGCTCAGCCACCAGGCGTGCTGTGGCCTCATCAGGGATACTGTTCCTGACAGCTTGTAGTACATCCTCATGTAGAATATTGGTGTAAAGTGCTTCTACATCCATGGTGGCCAGGATGGTGTTTTCAGGAAGACCACCAATGCATTGTAGTTTCCTCAGGAAGTCGGTGGTGTCTCGAAGATAGCTGGGAGTGCTGGTAGCGTAGGGTCTGAGGAGAGAGTCCAAATAGCCAGATAATCCTGCTGTAATAGGGTTACCATTCGTCCGGATTCCCCCAGATATGTCCGGCTTTTAGAGCTAAAAATAGCGTCCGGGGGGAATTTGTAAATGTCCGGACTTCCCCCCCCATGCAGAGCGCGCACGGCTAACAGGGCAGCCGGCCGGATGGTGCCACTTACATGGGGCTCCGACAGCCAGAAAGAGCCCCTCCTCCCCCCTGCAGCTGAGATCACTGCCTCCCTCCCTCCCACCCTCCCTGTATTCGCAGATCACCAGCCGGCAGTTCGCACCGGCAGTCTGGAGCTCCTCCCCCGCTCCTCCTCCCCGGCACGCTGGTCTGAGCGGCAGGGTAAGGGGGTCAGGGGGTCAGAGAAGGGGGAGGGAGGTTCTGGCGGGGGCAGTCAAGAGACAGGGATCGGGGGGGTTGGTATTCAGGGGGGGCTTTCTGGGGGTGTGGATAAGGTTTTGGGCAGTCAGGGTACAGGTGGGGGTAGGGTCTCAGGAGGGGGCAGTTAGGGTGGGGGGGTCTCAGAAGGGGGCAGTTAGGGGACAAGGAACAGGGAGGCTTAGGTAGGGTGTGGGGTTCTGGAGGGCAGTTAGGAGCAGGGGTCCCAGGAGGGGTAGTCAGGGAACAAGGAACGGGGGGGGTGTTTGGGAGTTCTGGGGGGGGCGGTCGGGGGCACGGGTGGGGACAGGGATCGGAGCAGTCAGGGGACAGGGAGCAGAGGGGTTTAGATGGGTTGGGAGTTCTGGGGGGGGGGCTATAAGGGGGTGGGGAGTGGTTGGATGGGGCATGGGAGTCCCGGGGGTCTGTCTGGGGTAGGGGTGTGGATAAGGGTTGGGGCAGTCAAGGTACAGGTAGAGGGTAGAGTCCTAGGGGGCCAGTTAGGATGGGGGGAGGGTCTCAGGATGGGGGCAGTCAGGGAACAAGGAGCAGGGAGGCTTAGGTAGGGGGTGGAGTCCTGGGGGGCAGTTAGGGGCAGGGGTCCCAGGAGGGGGCAGTCAGGGGACAAGGAGCAGGGGGAGGGTTGGGGGTTCTGAGGGGGGCAGGAAGTGGGAGGGAGTGGAAGGGGCGGGGATAGGGCAGGACGGGGGTGGGGCTCCTCCCATCCTCTTTTTTGCTTGCTGAAATATGGTAACCCTAGCTGTAAGAGTGCCAATGCCTGAGATGATGGGGCGTCCAGGGTTTCCGGGTTTATGGATCTTGGGTAGCAGATAGAATACCCCTGATCGGGTTCTGGGGGGTGTCCATGTAGATTTGCTCCCGTACTGTAGCCGGACATGCTGTAAGTTGGAGAATCAGCCAGACATTAGCTCCTCAGAGGCAACAGGAAGGAAAGTAGCCAACACCCGGGTGTTGGCTAATCAATCAACCCATTAACAACCATTGTCCAGCAAGGAAGTTATGATGCAATGACTCACCTGCATGAGGCCACAACCCAGGGGAATTGCTCAACCTTGCTTGGAGAGACTCAGCAATGCCCCCCAGACATGCCTGGACTTTCGTTCTCCAAGCACATGGGACTGAGGGTATAAAAGAGACCACAGGGACCCCATGCTGGGCTTTTTCCTTCACCCACCTACATTGCAAGCAACAAGGATGCTGAAGACTTGAGACTACAACTAAGGGGACTGGCCCAGATTTTAAAGGTGGAACCTTCATATTAAGGACTGCAATATCCAGTGGGGTGAGAAAAACTGCTTAGTCTAGTTGCCCAGTCTAATAGGGTCAGGGGTTTAGACTGCGTGCTTATATTTTATTTTATATTTATATTTTAAACTGTAGGGTTTATTCACAAACTGGAACACAGCATAGGAAATCCTTAGGGTAGCACAGAGATATGAAGGCTAAAGCATAGACCATGCTGGGTTACCCCAGAGCTCACTCAAACTGTAGTGAACCCCCGTGGGTCAAGCTCTGTCTCCCATTCTTTCCATCTGACTTTCTTCACCAGACCCCTGGTGAGAGCCCCTGACTCACTCCAGCAGCCAAGTCTTAACCCCTCCACCTCAGACTTTCCCAGTCATTTGTTCTCCAGCTGGGGAATGTTGCTCCTCTTCCCTGCTGAGAGGTTGGGAAAGCTATTTCCTCTCTCGGGGTCATTGGTCACTAGGTGTCAATATCCCAGTGATTGCAATTGCCATTGTCTTCTCAGACTCTCCGTTAATATGGGCCGGCCTCCACTAGTCGCTTTCCAATGAGCCATTCAAGGTTCAGACAGCTAGGTGGCATTCACACTTATGTCTCTTAGCATACCCTGGGAGCAAACAGTCCTTTTTACCCACTGGTAACAGTGCAACACATAGGGGAAACCGAGGCGCACATAGGAGTCATAAAAATATTACAGAAAATTTCCACTTTGTCACAACAAGTGGGAACTGTGTGTCCAGCTGGGTGAACAGTATTCTGCAGTAGAGTAAACAAGGAGTTCTTTCCAGGGGTTCAGTGAGAACTTGAATAAACCATTTCTGTTATACACCAATACTAGCTGTAGTAAAACAGAACCAAGGATGGGGAGCTCTTGGGATGCAGTCAGTGATGTTTGTGTTATCCCTTCCTGAATCAATTTTGCGTTGGGGCTGTGACATTATTGACATGAACTGTGACCGTATAGATCATTGTTGCAACCAAGGTCATATAGTGGCACCAAATCTTATACAAAGCAGGTCAGGTAAGGTGTCCATGAAAAGGTTATGATTTGCTAGTTGTGGTTATGCCATCTGTATGCATGTATCATTTTTGTATTTAAAGTTATAAGTATTGGCTCTATACTGTCTGTATTTCAAACTTGTGCTATGCTTCTGGGTGACACCCCAGACAATTTGGTATCAGCACTGCCTAGCCTGCTTGATGTCCCACTAATGACCATCAGCTATACAATTGACCAATTGAGAAGTCAGATACACCTTGTGACTCAGCAACGCATGCAGGGACATGTCTATGAACAGAACTCAAAGGTTTTTCCATGCCATGTGCTGGATAGCTTGTTTTTGGAACAAAGGAAGCAGAGGCCACATGGCAAGAGAATATAAAGGGCAGCTGTATCTCCTCCATCTTGTCTTCAATCCTGCTTCTTGCCTCTGGAGGAACTTTGCTACACTGAAGCTCTGAACAAAGGACTGAATGACCCATCCAAACTGTGGATGTACTTCAGAGACTTGATTTGAACCTGCAGTTTATCCCATCACTGCTACAAGCCTGAACGAAGAACTTTGCCATTACTGTATGTAATTGATTCCATTTAACCAATTTTAGCTCCCATCTATACTTCTTTCTTATAAATAAACCTTTAAATTTTAGATTCTAAAGGATTGGCAACAGCGTGATTTGTGGGTAAGATCTGATTTGTATATTGACCTGGGTCTGGGGCTTGGTCCTTTGAGATCGGAAGAACCTTTTTTCTTTTACTGGGGCATTGGTTTTCATAACCATTCATCCCCATAAGGAGTGGCCATGGTGGTGATACTGAGAAACTGGAGTGTCTGAGGGAATTGCTTGTATGCTTTCTGGTTAGCCAATGGGGTAAAACCAAAGTCCTCTCTGTTCAGCTGGTTTGGTGCCTTAATATTAAAGGAACTCAAGCTTTGGGCTGTAACTGCCCTGTTCTAAGCAATTTGTCCGGAATTGATTCTCTCAGTAGTGTCCCACCAGAGGCCACATTATTACACCCAGGCTGGCTCCTTCATCGCTAACCCCACCTCAGAGTAATACAGCACCACTTGCCCTCTCCTCAGTGGTGAGCTGGAGCCGATTCGCACCTGTTCGCAGGAACCGGTTGTTAAATTTAGAAGCCCTTTTAGAACCAGTTGTCCTGCGCGGGACAACTGGTTCTAAAAGGGCTTTTAAATTTAACAACTAAAGCTCTTGCAGCTCCCCTTCCGGCCCCGCCCCCAGTTCACCTCTGCCTCCTCCCCTGAACTCGCCGCCCCCTTCTCCTCCCCCTCCCAAGCTTCCAGTGAATCAGCTGTTCGCGCGGGAAGTTTGGGAGGGCTGAGAAAGAAGCGGTGGCTTCGCGCAGGTAAGCTTGGGTAGGGGGGCACGAGGAGGGCTCCAGAGAGGCGCGGCGCGGCCCAGTCCAGCTCTGGCTGAGCAGCCCCGCCCCAGCGGCCCGGCCCCGCAGCCCTGCCTACTCCTACTTTACTCCTACCCACCATTCCCAGGGCATTCTCCCCTCCCTCATCGTTTATGATCCTGCTGAGATGACGAACTTGGGTAACAGCAGCGGAAAGATGCAGGAGGCAAGTGTGGGGTACAAAGGGTAAAAATAAGCAGCAGTTTAGTGAGCTGCAGAGGGGAGCGGTGTCTGATAGGAGCCTCTGGGGTCAGAGTCTCCTTTTTTATTGCACATCATTGAACTATTGTCCGACAGACAGGCCCTGAGTCAGGGTAACAGTGACGCTGAGGCTGTGTGCCCCAGAACACACTGATAGGGAATGGTAATTAAACACTCCGCTGCCTGTGCTGACAGAGCTCAGGGGATCTGAGACCCTTCAGGTGCGGCTCTGAAGGGAGATCCAGTGTAAGTGCATAATTCCCTGCTCTGCTAAAGACTCCCTTAGGCAAATCACTTAGACTCAGAGTTTCCAAAGTATTTTGATGCCTAAAGATTCAGATAGGTGCCTAGTGGAATTTTCAAAGGTGCCTGGGAACTTAGCTTCCAATGGGAGTTAAGTGCTTTTGAAAATCCCACTAGATGTCTGTCTACATCTTTTGGTGACTACAGACCTTCCAAAATTTGCCCCTTAGTCTCTGTGCCAGATTTGCAAAGCTATTTAGGCTCCTAAATATGCAGACAGGAGCCTAGTGGGACTTTCAAAAGTGCCTGCATGAGTTAGGTGCCTGACTCCATTAATTCCCTTTAGCTCCTGCCCCTTCTGCACTCTTCCTATGCGTATTCCATCAACGGCGCTCACTGGCAGGAATGTCCATGCGAACAAGGGATTTCTACTGCATGTTATAAAATATTCCTGGGAAACAATGTCTGACCATTTATGCCCTGACCCAACAAGGTCCTTAAGTATGTGTATAAGGCCTGGTCTACACTGGGGCAGGTGTCAATGTATGATATGCAACTTCAGCTACAGGGAATAGCGTAATTTATTTAGACTTACCTCCCATCCTCGTGGCACGAGATCGACGGCTGCGGGTCCCCCGTCGACTCTGCTACAGCCGCTCACCGTGGTGGAGTTCCGGAGTTGACGGGAGCACATTCAGGGATCGATATATCATGTCTAGATGATCCGGCGGGTAGTCTGGACGTACCCTTACTTTCAGCATGCAAGTGTAAGCAGAGTCAGGATGAGCTTGACCCTGACATCTGATAGTGAATTGTGGAAAAGGACTTCAGGGGCTGATCTCGTTTGCATATGTGCATCCACCTTACCTAGCATGATGGGACTGCTTGCCCAAAAGGTCACTTTGGCTGCTGTGGGATCCCCAGTCTCTTTTGTTATTGGGGCAGGAGTAATAAAGGGTTGTTATCCTGCTTATGTGAATCAAGGGCAGTAGAACTGTACTTGGCATTCTATGATGGAGGGACTTGCCCTCAACTACATAGCATTTGCTAGGCCAGGGACATGAGTTCCAAAACCCAGTGAATTGAGAGAGGTTGGGAGTAACTAATTGTACATGCTGGGATGGTGCTGTCAGTGGGTCTATAAGTACCACTTTGATGTTTCCTCTCTCCACTGTATAATAAAGAGCTAGTTTTCACTTTGTTAGGAGTCTGGTTAGAGGCTGCAGAGCTGATACCTTGGTCAAAACATTACACCTCATTTGGGCTAGTGGCGTACTAGCACTGAGACTCCCCTACTACCAGCTGAATTTACTAAAGAGCTAAAAATGCTGAGAGCTGTGTTGGGGGGAGGGTGCTAGAGAAGTGAGAGGGATAGTGGGGTGGTGAACAGCTAGCAGGACAGCTGGCAGGGTAGTGAATGGCTAGCAGGATGGCCTGCATGAGGCCACGCCCCAGGGGAATTGTTCAACCTTGCTTGGAGAGACTCAGCAATGCCCCCCAGACATGCCTGGACTTTCATTCTCCAAGCACATGGGACTGAGGGTATAAAAGAGACCACAGGGACCCCATGCTGGGCTTTTTTCCTTCACCCACCTACACTGCAAGCAACAAGGATGCTGAAGTCTTGAGACTACAACTAAGGGGACTGGCCCAGATTTCAAAGGTGGAACCTTCATATTAAGGACTGCAATATCCAGTGGGGTGAGAAAAACTGCTTAGTCTAGTTGCCCAGTCTAATAGGGTCAAGGGTTTAGACTGCAGGCTTTTATTTTATATTTATATTTTAAACTGTAGGGTTTATTCACAAACTGGAACACAGCATAGGAAATCCTTAGGGTAGCACAGAGATATGAAGGCTAAAGCATAGACCATGCTGGGTTACCCCAGAGCTCACTCAAACTGTAGTGAACCCCCGTGGGTCAAGCTCTGTCTCCCATTCTTTCCATCTGACTTTCTTCACCAGACCCCTGGTGAGAGCCCCTGACTCACTCCAGCAGCCAAGTCTTAACCCCTCCACCTCAGACTTTCCCAGTCATTTGTTCTCCAGCTGGGGAATGTTGCTCCTCTTCCCTGCTGAGAGGTTAGGAAAGCTATTTCCTCTCTCGGGGTCATTGGTCGCTAGGTGTCAATATCCCAGTGATTGCAATTGCCATTGTCTTCTCAGACTCTCCGTTAATATGGGCCGGCCTCCACTAGTCGCTTTCCAATGAGCCATTCAAGGTTCAGACAGCTAGGTGGCATTCACACCTATGTCTCTTATCATGCCCTGGGAGTAAACAGTCCTTTTTACCCACTAGTAACAGTGCAACACATAAGGGAAACTGAGACACACATAGGAGTCATAAAAATATTAAAGAAAATTCCAACTTCATCACAAGTGGGAACTGTGTGTCCAGCTGGGTGAACAGTATTCTGCAGTAGAGTAAACAAGGAGCACTTTCCAGGGGTTCAGTGAGGACACTGGCATGAAACAGGGCTGCATTTAATCTCCACTGTTTGGCATTGCCATATATTGGATAAAGAAGTGTAATAGCAACACAAACAGTGGTATAACATGACTAGATGGCAAATGCCTAAAAAGCCTAGATTTTGTTGATTATATTGTGCTACTAACAGCCCCCACCACCGCCCCAAAAAAAAAAAAAAAAAAAAAAAAAAGCTACAAAAAAAAAACCAAAACCAGAGAACCTGGAAAAAACAGGAGGCCAAGCAGGGCTTAAAATTAGTTACACCTAACAAACATCCCTGAAATGCAGAAGTAACATCACATTAAAATGCAAACCATCATAAAATAAGAGGAAATGTAGCACTTGAAGGGACCTCGATAGGTTGTCCAGTCCAGTCACCTGGACTGAAGTAGGATTAATATTATTTCATAGACTCATAGACTTTAAGGTCAGAAGGGACCATTATGATCATCTGGTCTGACCCCCTGCATGCTGCAGGCCATAAAACCGTCCCTACCCCTTCCCTGGACTCTGCCGTTGAAGTCCCCAATCCTGTGTTTTAGTGACTTCAATCGGCTGAGACCCTCCTGCTAGTGATCCCTGCCCCATGCTGCGGAGGAAGGCGAAAAACCTCCAGAGGCTCAGCCAATCTACCCTGGAGGAAAATTCCTTCCCGACCCCAAATATGGCGATCAGTAAGACCCCGAGCATGTAGGCAAGAGTCTCCAGCCTGACCCTCGTTAGCCATTGTACTATTTACCTACCATTGCTTGGTTTTCCTTGACTACTATGTTTTACCATTAAACCATTCCCTCCATAAACTTATCTAACTTAATCTTAAAACCAGACAGGTCCGTCGCCCCCACCGTTTCCCTCGGAAGGGGCCGTTCCAATATTTCACCCCTCTGACGGTCCGAAACCTTCGTCTGATTTCAAGCCTGAACTTCCCCACGGCCAATTTATATCCATTCGTTCTCGTGTCCACATTAGTACTAAGCTGGAATAATTCCTCTCCCTCCCTTGTATTAATCCCTCTAATATATTTAAAGATAGCAATCATATCCCCCCTTAGCCTTCGCTTTGTCAGACTAAACAACCCAAGCTCCTCTAGTCTCCTTTCATACGACAGGTTTTCCATTCCTCTGATCATCCTAGTCGCCCTTCTCTGCACCCGTTCCAGTTTGAGTTCATCTTTTTTAAACATGGGAGACCAGAACTGCACACAGTACTCCAAATGAGGTCTCACCAGCGCCTTGTACAATGGAAGCAGGACCTCCTTATCCCTACTAGATATACTTCGCCTAATGCATCCCAAGACAGCATTGGCTTTTTTCACCGCCACGTCACATTGCCGACTCATAGTCATCCTGCGGTCTACAAGGACCCCTAGGTCCTTCTCCTCTTCCATTACTTCTAACCAATGCGTCCCCAACTTGTAACTAAAATTGTTATTAGTCATCCCCAAATGCATCACCTTACACTTTTCACTATTAAATTTCATCCTATTTCTGACACTCCAATTCACAAGCTCATTCAAGTCTCCCTGCAGAATATCCCTATCCTTCTCCGAATTTACAACGCCTCCCACCTTCGTATCATCCACAAACTTTATCAGCCCACTCTTGCAATCGGTTCCGAGGTCAGTTATAAATAGATTAAATAAAATGGGTCCCAAAACCGAACCTTGAGGCACTCCACTAGTAACCTCCCTCCAACCTGACAGTTCACCCTTCAATACGACCGCTGCATTCTCCCCATTAACCAATTCCTTATCCACCTCTGGATTTTCATATCAATCCCCATGTTTTTCAGTTTAACCAATAATTCCTCATGGGGTACAGTATCAAACGCTTTACTGAAATCCAGGTATATTAGGTCCACCGCATTTCCCTTATCTAATAAGTCTGTTACTTTCTCAAAGAAGGAGATCAGATTCGTTTGGCACGATCTGCCCTTCGTAAAACCATGTTGTAATTTATCGCGACTGCCATTAACCTCCAGGTCCTCAACTAGTTTCTCTTTCAGAATTTTCTCTAACACCTTGCACACTACAGATGTTAAACTAACAGGCCTGTAGTTACCCGGATCACTTTTTTTTCCTTTCTTGAAAATAGGAACCACATTAGCTATTCTCCAGTCTAACGGGACCACCCCCGAGTTTACAGATTCATTAAAAATTATCGCTAATGAGCCTGCTATTTCCCGCGCCAATTCCTTCAATATTCTCGGATGAAGATCGTCCAGTCCTCCCGACTTAGCCCCATTAAGGTGTTCAAGTTTTGTTTCTACCTCGGATACGGTAATCCCCCATCCTGAATGCCCCTCTGTAATGGTGCTAATATCCCTAATACCTTCATTGGCCTCATTAAACACCGATGCAAAATATTCATTGAGATATTGCGCCATGCCTAGATTGTCTTTAATCTCCTCTCCGGCAATAGTCTTCAGCGGTCCCACTTCTTCTTTCTTTGCTTTCTTCCTATTTATATGGCTGTAAAACCTCTTACTATTGCTTTTAATTCCCCTCGCTAGGTCCAACTCCACACGGCCCTTGGCCTTTCTCACTCTATCTCTACATTCTCTGACTTCACTAAGGTAAGTTTCCTTACTGATCCCTCCCCTCTTCCACTCTTTGTAAGCTTTCTGTTTTTTCCTAATCGCCCCTTTGAGTCGGTCGCTCATCCAGCTCGGTCTAAATCTCTTGCTTAGTAATCTTTTTCCCTTTTTTGGGATACAGGCCTCCGACATCTCGTGCATCCTCAACTTGAAGTAATCCCAGGCTTCTTCTGCCTTTAGATCCATTAATATGTTTGCCCAATCCACTTCCCTTACCAGTCCCCTTAATTTGTTAAAATTGGCCTTTTTAAAATTATAAACCCTAGTCTTTGACTTAATTCTGTTACTCCTTCCATGTAGTTTAAACCGAATTAGCTCATGATCACTGGAGCCCAAATTGTCCCCTACTACCACTTCCTCAACGAGGTCCTCACTACTTACCAGAATCAAATCTAAAATGCCCCCCCCCTCGTCGGTTCAGCTACCACTTGATGAAGGAATTGATCAGCAAGCACATCTAGGAACATCTGAGCCCTATTATTGCTACTAGCGTTTGTTCCCCAATCTATATCCGGAAAGTTAAAGTCCCCCATAATTACACAGTTTCTATTAGTAATTACTTCTCTAAACACATTAAATAGTTCCTTATCCATATCCTGGGTCGATCCCGGCGGTCTATAGCACACTCCAAGCACTATCCCCGGAGAGGCTCTAGTAGTCCTTTTACCCAGTGTGAGTATTGCCCAGACGGACTCTGTGTTATCTATTCCATCAACTATTATTTCTTTACAGCTTATTTCGCTATTGACATACAATGCCACCCCCCCACCTTTACCTTTGTCCCGGTCTTTCCTAAACAGCGCATACCCCTCCATACCTGTGTTCCAGTCGTGACTGCCATTCCACCACGTTTCAGTTATTCCTACGATATCCGGTTTCAATTCTCGGACCAAGAGCTCCAATTCCTCCATTTTATTACCTAGGCTTCTCACATTGGTGTATAAACACCCTAATGTATGTCGTTTAGCCTGTCTCCCATTAGTAGCACTATATGTTACGGGCCTCCTTGCGTCCGTCCCCCCTGTCCTTCCTATGTCCAATCTCATCTCCCCGGCTATGTCTCCTCTCATTTTACTCACCTTTTCAATACTGGAATCTGGTGTGGAGATTAACTGTGCATCTCCCAACCGTCTCCCCAAACTTCCTAGTTTAAAGCTCTTTTGATAAGATGAGCCAGCCTCCCTCCCAGAAGTCTATTTCCTTCCCTACTCAGGTGAAGCCCATCCCGCGAGAACAGGTGTCTGTCCCTGAAAGCCTCCCAGTGGCCATACATCCCAAAACCCTCCTTATAACACCACTCCCTTAGCCAACTATTTATTCTCACAATCCTATCAGCCCTTTGCTGCCCTTCCCTCGGAACAGGCAGAATCCCACTAAAGATAATCTGAGCCTCTATCTCCTTGAGCGTCTTCCCCAGCCTGGCATAATCTCCCTTGATTCTCTCTAACGAGAACCTAGCCGTGTCATTCGTTCCTACATGAAGGATTATCAAGGGGTTCTTACCTGCTCCTTTTAGGATCCTTTTCAACCGCAGGTCCACATCGCGTATCTTTGCGCCCGGTAGACAGCACACCCTTCTGTTCTCCGGGTCCGCCCTGGTCACAGGCCTGTCCAATCTCCTCAGTAAAGAGTCTCCAATTACATACACCTGC
>NC_048311.1:38204242-38277729 GCF_013100865.1 Trachemys scripta elegans
CCCCCCCCGCTCCTTGTCCCCTGACTGCCCCCTCCTGGGACCCTTGCTCCTAACTGCCCCCTAGGATCCCACCCCCTACCTAAGCCTCCCTGTTCCTTTTCCCCTAACTGCCTCCTCCTAAGACCCCCCCCAAATGCCCCCCAGGACCCTACCTGTATCCTGACTGCCCAAAACCTTATCCACACACCTCCCAGAAAGCCCCCCTCCGAACTCCCGACCCCCCCCCGTCTCTTGACTGCCCCCTTCAGAACCTCCCTGCCCCTTCTCCGACCCCTTGGCCCCCTTGTTGTTGGCCTTTCTTCGCCTAATGTCTCTGTGAGCTGTTCGTCCCGGCAGGCGGGGGAGGAGCTCCAAACTGCCGGAGACGATCTGTGAATGCAGGGAGTGATCTCTGCTGCAGAGAGGAGCAGGGAGAAGTGGAGGAGGGGTCTCTCTGGCTGTCGGAGCCCCATGTAAGTGGCACCATCTGGCCGGCTCGCTCTGCATGGTGGTGGGGGGGAAAGTCCGGACATTTACAGATTCCCCCTGGACGCTATTTTTAGCCCAAAAAGCCAGACATGTCCGGGGGAATCCTTCCTTCACCAGACACTTCCTTCACCAACCTGCCACTGACCCTCTCACTGCCACACACTTGCTTCTGCATTCCTAGATCTGTGCTGCTTGTGTCAGAGACGTAGCTCTGAGAGCATCAGATTCTGCCTTTAGATTAATCACTTCACTTTCCTTTTCAGCTCTGATTCTTTCCAATTCCTGCACTCTGTCTTCCAGCCAATCGTTCTCTTGATCCAGTGTTTTCATGACCATCCACAACCCCTGCAAGGCAGCCCTCTTCTTTGCCCTAACGTTTGGACCTCCCCACTTCCCTGCACCAACCCAGACATCCCACTGCTTGTGGAGCTGCAGGAAGGCTCCGGGGCCAGTGAAGGTGCCAGGCTTCCAGGGTTCATTACCCCCATATTCCTGTACAAAATCTGTCAAGCTGTTCCTCAACATCATTTGCATCTGTTCTCTCTTTCCAGGTGTTTCCTTGCCCCTCAACATAATTCTTCACTCAAGCAGGCAATCAGTCTGAGTCCTGAGTCCCAGTAATGGAATTTATCTGTAGATTAACTCGCGAACTGCGACACGGGTACTTGTGGGGAGCAACCCCACCCTGCCGTCTATTGCAATGGACAAACTACAGTTTATACCATCAGTCTCCTTCCTCTCTACCATCCTCTCTGGGGCTCCCGAAATCTGTTGCCCAGGGTTCTTTCAATCCAAAGCTCTTGGTAACTTTATTCTGTGCAAAGTGGTGTCAGGAAATAAATCCAGTCGTCAGACCCCAGTAGATGGCTGGCACAAACGGGACAACACAAGAGTGCTTTCACTTAAAGCTAAACTTTACTTAATCTCAAGCACTTACACATGATCACAACAGGCTAGTAAAACACCCCTTACCGAAGTTGGGTGTGGCTCTTGAGTGGCATAGTGGCAGTTGCAAAGAGTTCTTTCGGGGCTCCACTGTCCTCATGATGGTATCATTGCATCCACATGAGCAATAGTCCCCAAGCTACCTTAATTCACTTTGAATTTAGTGCACTTTTAAAGTGGAATCCAGAATTCACAACAAGTGGGGAGTTACTGCGCTTTATGGGTTTGTGTCATGTGCACATAGGTATTTTCAATCTGCATTAACTTGAGTTAGTCTGGACTAACCCCCCTATAGAGATAAGCCCCTAGATTCCAAGGGCAGGGGCTGGGGGTTGGTTCTGTGCAATGTGACTGAGCCCTCCCAGTGGCAGGGTGATGCTGGAAGGAAGCAAAAGCAGAGAGAGCTGCTTCTCGGGCACAGCGCTGGAGTGTCGGGCTTGGGATTTCTGTAGGTGCCTGTGCACCGTACATCCCCACTGCTGTTCAGGGGAACAGGACTTACCGTGTGCTTCTGTAAATAGCCAGATGACACCGAAGATAACTCTGACTTCATGTCTGCAATTGCTCATCCAAACAGATCCCTGCTCCCCCAGCCAGGCCCCAAATTTCAACTGCTGCTCAGACAAAGAGGCAGCGAGACCTGTCAGAAACCATGTGATGTGAGCAGGCATGGAGCAAATCACCTTGTATATTCATTATGTGTGATGTGATTGGTCACTTAAGTCACCTGGGTTGAAAGCACCATCAGACTGGGATGAGAGGGTTTGGGTGTGGACAGAAGGGGGGTTAGGGCAATGCCTGATTTAGAACCGGAGTTAACTCTGCCATGAAGACAGGCGCTAACTTTTCTTTTTCCCAGTGGATGCTCCGACCCTGCTCCACCCCAAGGCCCTGTCCCCGCAGGGCATCTTCCCCCAGGTCCCACCCTCATTTTGCCTCTTCATGCCCCTATTCTGCCCCCTCCCGTACCTGCAACTTGCTCCTTTGCACCCCCTCCCCGCCCACCCACCAGCCTCTCGCTCCTCTCTGCCCTGTCCCCAAGAGCTTCCCACCAGCCGCTTGCTGATCAGCGGCCAGCCCCAGGGCCAGCCAAACAGCTGATCCATGGCCAGCCCCAGGGCTTGCGGAACAGCTGATTGGTGGCCAGCCCCAGGACCCTGCAGAACAGCTGATTAGTGGCCAGCACCAAACACCTGTGGGTGTTGAGCATTCCCTATTTTTTTCCATGGGTGCATGGGCCCCAGAGCACCCTCTGAGTCAGTGCCTATGCTGTTAGCGTAGAATGCAGCCCCCGGATTAGGTACGGCAGGTTCCTGCCGGCCAGTCCCAATACAGGATAAGGAAATAAAACCTCTTTTCCAACTACCAGAAAACCCAAAGCAAAGAGGTGACTCCTCTGACTGTTTCGGGTCAGTCTGAGGCATTTACACTGCAGGCCATGAATCAGGAAGCTGCATGTCTCTTCAGATACCTGCTTAAAGCAACCTGACTGTAAACAACAAGCCATTGTCGATCTCTGACTCAGCCCAGGGAACCCGTCTGAGTGGTTTGCGAAGAATTGTACAGAGGTGAGGAGAAGTTCATAAAAATAAACGTTTCTGCTAAGACTCCACAGCTCCAAAATGCTTCACTAGTAAATATATTGTATGATTGTCGCATCTGGAGCAGTCAATCGATTAACAACACAGAAATTTTGTTTTTAAAAACTTTCTCTATACATGGACACCCCCATAGACCTCAAGTACACAGAGAGCAAACAGACCCACATACAAAAAAACATTACACACAGGTGTGTCCTGTTTCCAAAGCTCAGGGAAGCCATTCCAAAGGTCACTCCCCATCCACTATATCAACGTGTCCTATATCAACCACAATTCTTTGGTAACCCACCAAACAGTTTCATATTCCAAACTTACTGAGTGTAAGTGATGCAGTGACACCTGCCTTAGTCTGCAGACAGCCTGAAACAATAGCACTAAGAGATGAGAAATTCTCCAGTCCTCACACCTCAGTGGACTCGTGATGCCATGGAATTCAACGTGTCTGCCACAATTCACAGGTTGCCCAAAGTTTTATCTTCTGTGTCCCTGCCCTGCTGCAGACAGGAGTGGGGGGAGCCACCCCTCACCTAAACAGCCAATGCCCCAGTCAGAGAAGGAATCTTCCCTCTCTCTTTCAAACATGCAATAGTCCAACCAACACTGAGCAAACCCAGCCTGGATGCTTCAGTTTTCACCACTATTACCAGCATCAGATCTATTCCTGAGCGAGCTGAGAGGGGAGCTAGCAAACGGCCCCCCACCAGCTCATCTAGCTGGAGCTCACACTCCAGACACGGCTCACTCTGGATTGAGGCCAGGCCATTGAACTGCAACTGCTCGAGGGGCACTGATGGACGATCTCCTTCTGTCACTGGACAGGTGGTTAGAAACTGACCAAGGAGCTATGAACTCCGGCTGACATGATGCTGTAAACGAGCGGCATTCCCACCCCGTTCCAGAGTCTGCACATGCTGTGTGGGGTCAAACTCACCCCTGCCCTGCCCTGGGACTCTGCTTTATTCACAGGATAACTCACAATAACACAACGGGAACTCCAGCCCCAGCTTTCCTCCCAGTCTGGCTTTTCCTAGGGCTCCTCCTGTGGTGCCAGCAGAGAATGGGCGCAGCAGGTCCTGGGGTAGCTGACAACGGGACATGCTTACTGAGCGAGAGTGCTCACAGAGGTCGAGGTCCCTGGCTGCCCAGAGGGAAGTGCCTGTGCACTCACAGAGCTGAGCACAGGAAGCACAGACGGGTCCAGGTCTAAAAGGGCAGATGTCCCGACCAGTACGGCCCATGGAATTTCACTATGGGCCAGAGTTATGCAGGTACGGCAGTGCCTACAGAGGGAGACAGATGCCTAGCGGGTTCTCAAAAGCATCTAAGCAAGTAATGCGCCCAAGGGAAATCAATAGGAGTTAGGTACCTAAGGGCTATTGAACCCAATGGGAGTTAGGTGCCTAAACAGAGTAAGCACTTTTGAAAATCCCATAAGTGCCTAGCTGCATCTTTAGGTTCCTAAATACCTCTAAAAATCTGGCCTTACATCCCTCCCTGCTTACCTAGAGGAGGGATTAAACAAACCAAACCAAACACAACACTGGAAACCACACCCAGAAATCCTCCTCTGACATTCCACCCAGAGATCGGTCACAGGCTGACTTTCCCAACGCACGCCTCCTGCACAGGGATTCACGCCACTTTGCTGCTGCATTGGAAATGGCAGGTGTCCGGCCTCCTGTGATCTGGACCAGAGGAGGGAGCTCCTGAACCTCAGCTCAACAACTGGGACTTTCTGATTTTCCCTAGAACATTCCTGGCAAGAGCTGGAAGCTTTGGTTCCCTGGAATGCTGGACAGTCCCAGTGAATATGTGACTGGGTCCAATATTGGGCTTACCGCGCTCACAGGGTGGTTCTCATGGAGGAGGCGGCCCAGGAGTACAGGGCAGGGAATAGTTATCTCTGTGGCTGGGATCGGGGCTTGGTCCTACACTGCAGAGTTAGATTGATGTAAGGCAGTTTACATCCACCTAATTATGTCACTGTAACACTACAGCCTTGCTCCCACTGATGTAAGTGCCCTACTACATGGATATAACAACTCCACCTCCACGAGAGGCGCAGGGCTTGTGTGGGTGTAGTTAGGGCGATGCAGTGTGTGTGTAGACACTGTCTCACTTACATCAGCTGTTGGCTGTCATTCTTGGCAGCTTCATGGCTCCGCTGACTAAAAAGCCAGGCTGTTCCGGGGGCAGGTAGGGGGCTCCAGCTAGGGCCCAGCTGCCTTGAGGCTCTCCTGTCCTAGCCTGGCTGTACCCTCCGTGCCTGGAGATTGGATGCCCCACAGCTCACCCTGCTCCCAGCCTAGCTGCTGCCCAGGCTTCCTGCTCTGAGCTGGGCTGAGCCTGCCCTGCTCCATGCTGCCAGCCGGACTGCTGCCTGGAGGCTCCCAGCTCCCTGTGGGGAGCCCTGGTGAGGTCACTAGCTCAGTGCTGAGAAGAAAGCAGCAGTATAAAAGTCTGAACCAGGGAGCAGGAAGGGGGCTCCTTGTAACTGCTGCTATGTTGTGATGCACCATAAAAAGTAACAAAGACACATGGTGGAGGTTCACACAGAGGTCGGCCAGCCAGGGGTTGCAGGAATTGATGGGGAAGCCCATTCATAGTTAGAAATTTAAAAATGAACATTGCCTGCAATCTCTTCCTGACACTTCATGCTGTCAATTGTGAGTGACAACACATTTTTATGACTTGTCACATAGTAAAAACCATGTTGTATATTAACTTATTTGCTAACATATTTTCCCATGTAATAACACAATAAGATTGGATAAGAAACCACAGTAATTACACATATGTCAGTGAGAAATAGGGAAAGGAATGCAGAGATTTCTGAAGGGAATTTTAGAGGAAAATGATCTATTTTTAGATTAAAATTTCCCTGTGTTAAAAACTAGGACAAACACATAACTTCAGCAGCCCATGCCACCTAGACACCAGCATATGGGATAAAAACACAAATGAATCCATCACAAGATAATTTTAGGGTATTTATTTTCAAATAATCAAGGTAAGTTTAGGGCACAGTGCCATGAACGGCATATTGTGAATAAATCTTCAAAACTGAATTATTACATTGAAAATGTTCATAACACATCACGTTTAAAACAAAAAGTAGATCTAGCAATGCCATGTGATGTGCCTCCCTCAGACTCTGCTCAGCTCGCTCTTCAAGACATTAGGTTCAGTTTCTAACTTCAAGGAATTAGACCAATCGGTCACTATTTTACAGAGAATTCCAGAAGGTGGTGGACAGAACCCAGAGGAATTGTGATGAATTTCCTGGAGCAACTTTCTTTTCTTTGTACTGTAAACCTCACATGACAACAAAAATATCACCCTTTTGACTGACTTATGGCCGAGAAGAAAGGTTTCCCAATAAAGCTTTACCAAATTCCATGTTATGTGTCATTAAGTGCCAGTGTCTTTAATACAATTAAGTTAATTTGTGATGATTCAGTAAAGGAATACAACCCCTTCTCTATTTCTTTATCAAACTACATTTGTTGTGTCCTTATAACCAAGAACATGAAGAGCCCGGCAGTACATTGAAATCAACAGTTGACACTGACAGTCCATTGCATCCAAATAATATTTCTAAAGAAAAATAAACCAAAAAATGGAGATTGTAGAAGAGATTTCTATCAATAGGAAGATAGCATGTGAGGTCGGGGAGGGTGTTTTTTTAATTGATGTAAGAGAAAGAAAGGAAAGGTCATATCTTGATTACCGATTATATGTAGTTAGAAAGTTAAAAATCCCTTGAACTAATGCTGACAGAAGTTCAAAGATTTTTATGTAGTCTTGTGGGAGTTCACTTAAATATATTGCTTGATTAATTATATCATTTTTAACCTATTAATTGTCAAAGATGTAGAGCAGGAGGTGGGTGTATGTGCCCTGCCTGCCAGAGGCAATAAAGGGGTGGGGGGAAGAGAGAGAGAAGATGCACATGTGTGTAGTTGTGATGTTTATGACACATGTACATTGTAACTGAACAACCCAGTCTGACAATTTAATAGTTTATTTTGTTAATATAAATATTTTGGATTTCTTGAAATTCCACAGTTGAAATACAAATGATGTTATTTGGAGAAGGGGGAAGAATCAAAAAATAAATGTAAATAATTCCATTTCTAAAATTATGTTTAGATGCTTGTTTTTGAAATACTGTGGAAATGTAAATTAAAATATTTTTGTATTTACACTTTGTTATAATAATATTTTCTGAATTAGAATAATCTTTTTTCTTTCATATTTTACATTGAGATTTCTCCAGGGTAGAAAATTCTGACAGGAGTGAATGACCCCCATCCACCCTGGGAAAGGTGAGGGCTAGGGGTTGCCAGTTGAAAAGGGAAACTGGCAGCGTCCAGTCAGCACAGAAAGTCCAGTTGCTGCAGTAACTGGCGCCCACCACTGGGGCGGGAAGAGCAGCAGGGCTGGGAGGGGACAGTCTGTGCCGCGGGGTCACTGTCAGGGACAGAGATTCCCTCCGGCCTGAGCTGGGACCGGGCAGATTATCAGGGGAGCCGCGTTTGCACCCCCAGCGTTGTGAGAGGGATTGAAATAAGGGCGGAGCGTCCCGGAGAAGGTGCCAGTGAAAATGAAGAGATGGGACCTGTCAGTCACATTGTAAAACGAGACCTCGCCCGCCTCATAGTCCAGGAAAATCCCCACCCGGCTGGGCCTGACGCTCACAGGGAGGGGGGTCGGGGGGGAGGTGAGGGCCTTGTATCCCCCATCCCACAGTTGCACGACCCAGTATCCATCCTCAGGTGTGGGTATGACCTTCCCCTTCCTGCTCACAGATTCCCTACAAACCCCCAGAGCCCAGCCTGTCTTGTCTCCCACCTCCACCTCCCAGTAACGCCTCCCGCCCGCGAACCCCTCAGCGCCCAGGACACGGTAACAACGATCAAATCTCTCAGGGTTGTTGGGCAGATCCTGGCGTTTGTCTCCGTGTCTCACACGTTTCTGATCCTCAGACAGGACGAGTTTGGGATGAGCCGTGTCTGGATCCAGAGTCACGTCCACTGGGGAGAGAGTCACAGAGTCAGGGCCGCGGGCAGGGGCTGGTCACTGAGATCAAAGGGAAATTAACCTGCATCCCCATTAATCACTGGGGCTGGGGAGGAGCGGGGTTGTTGCCTGAGGGGAGTCAGGGCCCGTCTAACTGTGAGGAGACAATGAAGGGAAAGGGCAGGAGTAGTGGGGGTGGGGTGGGAAGGTGTCAGTGGGGCGGGGGAGGGGAGGGGACAGGCTGATGCTGGGAGAGGAAAGGGGAGGGGCAGGTGACAGGAGTAGCGGGGAGGGAAGGCACAAGGGCAATGGGGGGGAAGAGGAGCAGGCACCAGGAGGACAGAGGGGTGTGAAGGGAAGGGCAGGTTCCTGGAGCCTGCAGGGGCTGAGGGGAGGAGTGGGCACCAGGGCAGAAGAAGGGGCAGACCCCAGGGGCACAGGGAAGCAAGGGAAGGGGCAGGCACCAGGGGGCAGAGGGATGAGAGGGAATGGTGCGGGCTCCAATGGGGCGGAGGGAATCAAGGGGAGGGACTGGTGCCATGGGGTGGTGGGGATGAGGAATGGGGCAGGTGCCAGGACCATGGGCGGGGGGAGGGAATGGGCAGGCACCAGGGGGATGGAATGATGCAAGAGCCTGGGGGCAGAAGGGTTGGCTAGGGCAGGGGCAGTCATCAGTGGGTGGAGGAAGGCAAGAGGAGGGGCAGGTATCAGGGGGCTGTGTTGTGGAGGTGAGCAAAGGAGCATGTGCTGGGGGCAGAATGGGGTGATCAGAGGGGCGGGCACTGTGGGGGACTAAGGAGGAAGAGGAGGGGCATGCATCAGGGTCGTAGAGTATGAGTGAGGGGCAGGGCTGGTGCCAAGGAAAAGAGAGAGATGAGGGGAGGGGTGGGCACCATGGGTCCAAAGGGTAGGCTAGAGAAGGGGCGGGCGGCACTGGGGGATGGGGGGGAAGGGAAGGGGCTTGCACCAGGGGACACAAGGGGTGAACAGAGGGGCAGGCTCTAGGGAAGCAGAGGGGGAGTAGAAGGAGGGGCTGGCACCAGAGGAAAAGGAGGGGGTGGGAGAAGGCGCAGGTGACAAGGGGACAAAGAGGGGTGAGGAGTAGGACAGGTCCCAGAAGGACATGGGATGACAAGAGGTGGGGCAGACCCCGGGAGGGGCAACAGTGGAGCGAGAGAAAGGGCAGTTATAAAGGGGGAGAGGGGCATGAGGGGTGGGTGCCAGGAAGACAGAGGTGGGAGGAGGGTAGGGGTAGTCACCAGGAGGGATGGTGGGGATGAGCAGAGGAGTAGATGCAAGGAGGGGAGAGAGGAGAGGGACAAGCACCGGGGGGCAGAAAGTGGGGTGTGGAGAAGGGCAGGCCATACGGGAAGAGGGGTGTGGAGATGTGGGCACCAGGGGGGCAGAGGGAGGGTAAGGGGAGGGGCGGGACCCAGAGGTAGCAGAGGGTGAAGAGAGGGGAAGACACCAAGGGGCCCAAAGAGGGGCAAGGGAAGGGGTTTGCTCCAGGCAGTCAGAGGGGGCAAGGGAAGGGGCAGGCACCATGGAGGCAGATGGGGGCAATGGTAGAGATGGGTCTCGGGGGCAGAAGAGGAGTGAATAGAGGGGCTGGCACGAGGGGATTGGGGGGGTGAGAGGTGCAGGTGTCAGGGAGGCAGAGAGGGAGGGGGAAGAACTAAGGGGAAGGTGGCGGGGTGTGTGTGCAAGGGAAGGTGCAGGCACCGGGGGGTGGGTGTGAAGGAAGGACCTTGTGCTGAGGGGAGAGATGGGGGCCAGGGCGGTAGAAGGAAGGGGCAGAAACCGAGGGCAGAGTGTGGGAGAGACAAATGCCGGGGGGACAGTGATGGAGAAGGCACCAGGGGCAAATGGGGGGTGGTGAGGGAAGGTGTGGTCATCAGTGGGTGGGAGGGCAAGAGAAGGGGTGGGTGCCAGAGGGCTAGAGGAGTGTGAGGGGAGGTGTGAATGCAGGGGGCAGAGGAGGGTGAGCAGATGGGCAGGCAGCAATGGGACAGGGGAGCGGCAGGTGCCACGGGGACAGTGGTGCGGCATGGAATGGGGCAGCCACCAGCACCAACAAGGAGAAAGATGAGGGGCAGGTATTGGGGATAGAGGAGGAAGAGGTGGGCGCCAGAGGGGCAGGGAGAGGGGCAGATGCCGGGGGACAGAAAGGGGAAAAGGAAGGGGCAAACAAAAGGAAAGAAGTGGGGGGGGGGTGCCAGGAGAGAAGGGGTGAAAGGAGGGGTGGGCACAATAAAGGCAGGGGGTGGGGCAAGTCATCGGTGATGGGGAAGAGGGGCATGAAGAGAACAGGGTCAGTGGGGCAGAGGGGGTAGGCACCACGGAGGAGGGGGGGCGACCAGAGGGGCAGGTGCCAGGGGGCAGGGGGAGTGAGGGAAGGGGTCAGCACCAGGAAGGTATAGGGGGAAGGGCAGGTGCTGGGGGATTGAGGGGGCTGAGCAGAAGGGCAGGCACAGGGAGGGCAAAGGAGGTAAGGACAGGCACCAGGGGGCAGAGTAGGGGGCAATGGGAGGGGTGGGCACCAGGGGGCAGAGCAGGGCGAGTAGAGAGGCAGGGCAGGTGGGAAGAGGGAGGTGTTAGGAGAGGGGATCGAGGAGGGGCAGGAACCAGAAGGTCAGAGGGGCTAGAGGAGGGGTGGGCACAGGGGAGCGAGGCCAGGGGCAGGTCAGGCTTGACAAAGCCCTGGTTGGGATGATTTAGTTGGGGATTGGTCCTGCTCTGAGCAGGGGGTTGGACTACATGACCTCCTGAGGTCCCTTCCAACCCTGATATTCTATTATTCTATTCTAGGATTCTAGGTGCCAGGGGTCAGAGAGGTTGGGGAGAGGGACAGGTGCCAGGTGGGCTGAGGGGAGTGAGAAGGGCAGGAATCAGGACAGCAGAGGAGGGTGACGGGTGGAGTGGGCATCAGGGGAGGGGTCCTGCTGTGAAGGCAGGGGACTGGACTTGATGACCTTTCAAGGTCCCTTCCAGTTCTACATTTCTATGATTCTATCAGGGGGTAGAGGGGGCAAGGGCAGTATCAGGCACCAGGGGAGAAGATGGGTAGCAGAGGGGGAAAGGAGAGAGGTGGATGCCTGGTGATAGAAGGGGGGTGAAGTGATGGGTGAGTTCCAGGGTACAGAGGGTGTTTGGGGAAGAGGGGCAGGTTCCAGGAAGGCAGGAGGCAAAGGGGTGGGATACAGTGGGGCAGAGGTGGGTGGAGGGCAGGGGCACGAGCCAGGGAGGCATAGCAGGGACAGAGGGGCCCAGGGGAGCAGAAAGGGGGTGAGAAGGGGAGGGGGAGAAGTGAGGATAGAGGCAGGGACCAAGTGGGCACATGGATGAGGGAAGGGTACGGGAGGGGCGGGAGCCAGAGAGGGGTGAGGGAGAGGCAGGCCCCAGGGAATATCTGTTGCTTTCTGGCCATGTGTGGTTGGTTTGTCACTAAGATCAAGGCTGTGACGTCCCCACACATACTGGCCGGGCAGCCCTGCCCAAGGGGGTGCAGCTAGAACTCTTCCATCTTCCAGCGAGACAAACCACAGACAGCCCTTCCCCTCACCTGGCCCAACCCCTCCCCAAGGACACAGGCAGTGTGTCTGGGCTGGGCTCACTAGGAGGGGGCAGTGCAGTGGGGGATTCTGGGGTGGGGTAAATACGAACTTATTTGGCTGTTGCTCATGAAGCTGGGACAGTGAGGAGGAGAGGGGGCATTTCCCAACTTACTGCCCCCTCCATCAGAGATAAGCTGCACCGGGTGCCACGCAGCACGTCGGCACTAGGGGCTTGCACCAGGGCAGCTTCGAAGTGGGTTGTAGCCCACGAAAGCTTATGCTCTAATAAATTTGTTAGTCTCTAAGGTGCCACAAGTACTCCTGTTCTTTTTTTCATCGGTGAATGAAAACCCCGGCAGACACGACCTGAGACACTGCTGTGCCAGGGGCCGTAATCCCTCCCATCACTGTGGTTATGGATCAATAATTACAGGGTCACTGGAGCAGGGGAGCTGGACTCCAGGCTCCCAGGTGGGGGCCCGACCCACTGGGCTGCAGAGTCATTCTCACTCCCATGCTCTGGCCCAGTGCCCATGGCAGTGTTTAGACACCGGGGGACGACTTCAGCAGGAGAGATTGAGGGAGCCCCACATCAGACACCCAGAGCCCAGCGGTTCCAGCCCTCACCTGAGGGGGGTGGGGGAAAGAGACCCACATTCCAATTCCTGCCCCACATCACATGGGGGGATTGAACCTGGGGCTCCCAGCTGAGGGCCCAGCCACTGGGCTAAAGGCTAGAAGGGAAGCAACGGCACCTTTTTCTGTTCATTTAAACTATTCAGCAAACTCAACATGGATTCAATCAAACCAAAACATTTCACCCAGCTCCACTTCAAACCTGTCAGAGCAACTTAGGCTAGGTCTATACTGGTTGGGGAGGGAGGGAGGGAGAGTCGACCTAAGATACACAACTTCAACGATGCGAATAGCGTAGCTGAAGTTGCCGTATCTTAGATCGATTTACTTGGCTGTGAGGATGGCGGTGAGTCAACCGCTGCCGCCCCCCCATCGACTCCGCTTCTGCCTCTCGCTGTGGTGGAGTTCCGGAGTTGACGGCAGAGTTATCGGGAATCGATTTTATCGCATCTACACTAGACGCGATAAAATTGATCCCTGATAGATTGATCACTACCCGCCAATCCGGCAGGTAGTGTAGACGTATCCTTAGGAGCCCAAATCCAAGTGACTCGCAGTGAATGACTGTCAACATCCCCAGAAACGCACAGGTATGGGCAGACCAGGCTCAGGACATCAGCTATGAAACACTCCAAAACTGCCATTAAATTTGCCCTTGGTAGAAAAATTCCCCCTGGACTCCTGGTGTTACCCCCCAAAAATTAGGGTGAAAATGGAGACCTGGCTCCAGCCTGAACTCTCTGCCCAGAGTGATTTGTCCTGTGGGCTCTGCGAGCAGCACAGACCCTTTGTTGCTGCACTTGGGCGTCTTCCAGAGCGGATAATGGTCACAGAGACCATCTCAGAGCCCCAGGGGCTCAAGTGTCTATCTAACGACTGCACCAGCCACCCCCCGGCTCTCATTAACCAGCCCTGGGTCAGACACTTTGGGAACTTTCACACCCAGACTCTGGAGACACTTTGGGTTTGTCTACGCAGCCTGCAGCAGCGAGTCCCAGAGCCAGGTTGACAGATTCAGGCTTGTGGGGCTCCCTCTGTGGCAGTAAAAATAGCCATGTAGACGTTCAGGCTCAGGCTGGAGCTCAGGCTCTGAAGTCTGGGTGGAGCCAGGTCTGCCCCTCACAGCGCACGCGGGGACATTGTCTGTGTCCACGTCCCCTTCACCCACTTCCTGGGATGGGGAACAGCAGCCCCAGGGCCCCCTTTACCTCCTGGGGAGGAGAGAGGGTCATAGGGCAGCGTCAGTGAGTTCAGTGCTGGGGGTACAAGTGGGGTTTACATCCCGGCTGCTGGAGCTCTGTGTACCGAGGGTACGAAGATGTCACAGCAGCGTGTGAGCCCCCCACTGTCCTGCCAACATGGCTCAGCCCTGACACCTGCTGGAACTTCTCCCTGGGGAGGAATTGTCTTGGGGCCCGTTCAGGCCTTGGCTTCCCTGTGAAGGTGACCGGTGAGGCTGCCGTTAATGTGAGTTACAAGGTGAGTTCCTGTCTGCTAGGAACCGGATTCTGAGCCTGGGCTGAGATCAGTCACTGGGGAGTGAAAGGCCCCAGCTCCCCTCACTGCCCTCCTCAGCCAGCTGGTCCATTCTGACCCCTGAGCCATTCAGTGCGTTAACAGAGATGCTCACACTTGGTGACCCCCCCCCCAGTGCCCCAAGCAGGGCCCCGCACATATTACAGCTGTTACTGGGCATGGGGCCTGCCCCTGGGAGCTATAAGTACAGGATTTGGCCCACAGTGGAGCTAACTATTAGTGACCACGGCCGCTTGGCATCCCCACCAGGGGCTGGGCTGGCACGTGACTGGCTGACAGTACCCGGCTCAGCAGGCTGTTACAATGCTCTGTGGCCCCGACCCCCGAACAGTTCCCATGTAACTGACCAGAGCACCCCCCTCCCTCCCAGCTCAGTGTGGTAGGATACCCCAGAGTTCATTAACCCCTGGGCTACTGGTGCTGCTATGTGTGCGCATGTCCCTTGGGCTCCTAACCTCTGCTGGTGCTGCCCAGTCTCTCCCAGCATGCACCAGGGCACACAGAAGTCAGGCAGCCGGCTGGGTGTGAACGTAAAACACAGCTCAGCACAGCTGTGAGACAGGAAAGCGGCTGTGTGGGCACAGTTTGTTTTACTTGCGTCAGTGAGTTTCACAATCTGGTTGTAAAAACATCTGCCTCTGCACCGGGGACAGGGCCTTCCTCACCCCACATCCATGGAGACACTGAACAGCTCTTAGCCCTTCAGAGTATTGTAGAGGGAAATTGCAGGTTAAAGACCTGTATGAGCATGAAAACCCTGCTGTTGGGAGGGGAGATTTGAGCAGTTTAACGCCTATTAAGGTGAGCTGAGATAATGTCTATCAGGCAGGACCCAGATACCATACTGGGAAGGTGAAGCCGAGGGGAAATGGTCTCTCATTATTCAGCACTTTTCCAAAGCAAAGGAGCAGAGAGCGTTCAGGGGCTGGTGGGGTTTTGACAGATCTCATTTCAGCGGAGTTTACAGCACAGTTACCTGCATATTGTCGGGCTTTCTCCCAACCTGAAATCAAGCAAATAGAGAGAGATGAGAACTGCCCTGAACACAAACTTGCTGAATAGAAAACAATCTCTAACAACGTTTAGAATAAGAAAAAAATATATATTATCTACTGTGGCGCGGATTGACTCACTGGCACGGCGCCTCCTGCTGGTTGTCTAGGGAATTAGCTCTTTTCCAGCACCAGAGCACCCTCTGCCAGGTGATGTCCTGCCTGCCACTGGCCCCCATCTCTCTCCCGGACCCCAGTGCCCTTTGCCTAGGGGTCCTGCTCACCGCAGTACCCCCTAATTTTGGTTCTCCCCTCCCAGGGGAACCCCCAACCCCCTATCCCCACCTCGCCTCAGGGGCTACTGCCAGTCATCGTCTAGCCCCCGCTTAGTGGGGCAGACTGCAGTCTATAAACCACTCATCATTGGCAAGGGGGGTTGGACCAGCTGCCTCTGCCTATTCCTGGGCTGCCCCTCTGCAGCCCTAGCACCCTTTTGTGGGCCCTTAACTCGGCCTGCAGCCTGGGGTTTGCTAGGCTGGAGCTCCCCAGTTCCCTCTGCCCTTCCCCACCTCAGGTACCCTTCTCTGCTTCCCAGGCAGCCAGGTCCCTCTCTCTAGCTCTCTGTGTGTGTGTGCCTAAGCTCCTGGCTCACAGCCTTTTATAGGGCCAGCTATGGCCTGATTGGGGCGTGGCCCCAGTTGTGGCTGCCTTCTCCACCAGCCTAGCCTTTGGCTCGCAGCCCCAGCCCTCTCCCAGGCTGGCTGTAACTCTTTCAGGCCCGGGGGTGACCACCCCACTACTGTCGATTAGGGAAATACATATTTATTTACCTGCATTTAGTAGGGCTCTTCTCCACTCTGAAATCAAACACAGACAGAGAGATGAGACCTCCCCTGAAACTCTGAATTGGAGACAATTTTGTAGCAAGGTTTATATTAGGAATAAAAGACAACTTACTGAGTTCACCCTGCAGTTTCTCTAAAAGTAAAGCAAAGAAAAATGAGTAAACATATGATAAAAGAAGTAGGAGGCTATTCAATAAGATCCCATAGTAAAGAGTAAACAAATTAAAATCTTTTGACTCAGAACAGAAGCTGCTTATGCAACCTACTCAGTTCCAGAAAGAATGCAGTACCTGTCCCTGCGCAAAAGCAGAAGCAGAAAGTGAAGAACTCCCCACTCTGGCTAACTGGCAGGTGCCAGAGGTAATTAGATCCAGATAGGGATCATTGAGAAAATGGAAATCCAACCCTACTCAGATAAAACATAAAGTGGATTTTTGGAGGGTGACATGGAATTTGAAGAGCGAACAGCCATAGGTACAGAAATAAATAAAAGACATTTCCAAAGCAAGACGCCTCTGGAAGAACTGGTGAGTGTTCTGGATCACTGGGGTCATAAAGGGAACAGTGAAGGAGGATAAGGACATTTCAGAGAAATGAAATGATTTCTCTGCTCAGTCTTCACCACAGAGGCTGATGGAAGATGCCTACTCTTTTCAGGTAATGAAGATGAAATTTTGTCACTGACTGAAGGGCAAAAGCAGAGATGCTGAAAACACTGATAAATTACAGAACAGTAAGTCTCCTGGCCCACATGGTTCCATCTAATAATCCTGAAGGACATGTAGAGTGGAGTGGCTGAGCTGTGAGCAAAAATATACAAACTCAGTAAAATCAGCTACTCTTTTTGGGTGCAGTAACTGTTGGAGCTATGTTTAAAAGAGACTCTCAGTTTGATTAAGTTGATTGAAACCAAAATTAAAAATAGAATTATAAAACAGACAATTGTGATTTGATAGGGATGTCCTAGCATGGCTTCTGCAAAAGAAAACCACGCCTTGCTTGAATTATTTGGCTGCACTGGATAAAGGAGAACCAGCTGACAGTGTCGTGGTGTAGTAACCCTCACTCTGGCACTAGTACCTGCTGCTGTTCCAATGCTGCAGCACACAATGCTGTCCTGGGGAGAGAGACGGCCAGTGAGAGGGCAGCTTGAACTGGGGGGTGGGGCTCACAATCCACCTGAACGGGCAGTTGGAAAAAGCTGTTAGAGAAGGGAAGAATCGAGATGCTGAGCTAGTAGATGAACCGGAGCCTGGGTAGGAGGTGAGTGAGGTGATAAAATCACAGCAGAGCAGGAGAATGAAAGGGGATGGGAAGTGAGAAGAAGGAACTAAGGAAAACAGGAAAGGTTTCAGTTCAGGAGAAGCAGAAAAAAAATAGACCTGGGTATATAAGAGAAGGGAAGTAGAGGGAAATAAAATCTACAGACATACCAGAGAGAGAGTATCGGGGGTGGGGATGGGGGAATGAAAGGAAATATAATTGGTGAAAAAGGGAATTGATCACAAAGCTGTGTTAGATGAAAACAGATCCTGAAAATGGTAAATAAGAAGCCACTTACAAAGGGCCTAGAGTAAATGAACAGAGGGAATGACTGTTTGAACATCTATTGACAGACAAGTGAAAGCCCATTAGGTGAAGAAACCCCACTTGTGGATAAACTCATTGAAAAGAGGTACAGCCACAGGAACATCGAATCTAAGGGGCATCTCAAGCATAAGAGAAGCAAAGAACAGGACAGCAAGACTAGAACAGGACTTACAGTCAAGGAGAGAAAAAGTTGATTCTCCTCTAAAGTGACTCAGTGTATTGTTAAGTAATCTCATTTGTTATTGTTAATAACAATGCATTTGGTACTAACTGCACACACAGAATGTACAAGCTCACAAAGGTTAATAAGTTGGTATTACGTAAGAAGTCAGTCTTTGGTAATGTTTGATATTATTTATGCTCCTGGTAAAATGATGGGGTTTTCCTTTTTAAAGTTCTAAACATTTGTTTTTTTTCTTTTTGTCTTGGTTTGCCTCTGCCTCTCCTCAGTTAGCTTAGCCTAGCTTAGCCGGATCACCACAGTGGGACTTTCAGAAGCCTTTCACAGAGTCCCACACAAGAAGTTAAACTAATGATGGAGCGAGAGACAAAGTATTGCCATGGACTAGAACTGGCCGAGAGACAGAAAACAAAGTACAGAGACTGGGTCAATTTTCAACATGGCAAAAGGCTAACAGTGGGGTGCCCTCAGGTTACGTGCTAGGCTTGGGGTTGTTTAATATATTTATCAATGACCTGGAAGAGGGGGGTGAGCAGAAAAGTAGCAACATTTGCAGATGACAACGTTATTTATAGAGACAAGGCGGGTGGGTGAGGTAGTATCTTTTTCTGTTGGTGAGAGAGACAAGGTTCAAGTTATGCAGAGCTCTCCCGTGTAGCTCGAAAGCTTGTCTCTTTCGCCAACAGAAGTTGGTCCTTTAAAAGCTGTTACCTCACCCACCTTGTCTCTCTAATATCCTGGGACCAATACGGCTACAACAACACTGCAAACAACATTATTTAGGTTAGTCAAGACCAGACAGGACTGTGAGTAACTTCAAAGCGATCTAATGAAGCTAAGGGAACGGGTAATATGTTGGAAGATGAAAGTCAATGCTGACAATCACAAAGTAATGCACACTGGGGGAATAAGTTAAGCTCTTCATACATCACACTAGGTTGTCTGCTTAATGGGCACAAATGGTCAAAAAGCACACAAATTGTTAGGGTGCATCATGAATGGGAGAAGAATAATAGAGGAAATGTTACTATGCTATTATGTAAGTCTACATTTTGCCCTCATCTGGAATACTCTGTGCAATATTGGTCACTCTATCTCAAAAGGATACAGCAAAATTAGAGAGGTTCAGAGATGCAAGAGGAGAATGATTACAGGAAAACTAGAGTATGAGGACAGACTGAAAGACTAGAGCTGTTACGGAGAACATGAGTAAGAGGCAATATGATTAGAAGGATATGAAATTATAAGTAGTACAGGGAAGGTAGATGAGGGGCTCCTATTTAACCATCCTCATAATACAACAAGGGGATTTCCAGTGAAATTGGTAGGCAGCAAATAAAAAACAAAATAATTTTTTAGCACAACACATAATTAAACTGTGGAACTCATTGCCACAGGAAATCATTGAGGCCAAGAGCACAGAAGAATTTAAAAAGTGAGTAGACATTAATATTGATAGTGAAAACATCTACAGTTACATTATATAGGATAAAAAAATAACAGGGATAGAAACTAGAGCAGGGCTAAAAACATAGGGGGAAAAGTCAAAACATTTTCAAAATCCTTCTGTTAGGTCTGAAAAGAAAGCAATTTATTTTCTAAATTTTCCGGAGAATTTCAAAACTTTTTCATTTTCAAAAGTGAACTTTTTTTCTATTTCATAATTGAAATTGTCCATTTTTTAAAACCTGGACCCAGTAAATCACAAAACTAACTAATCATAAGAACAGCCATAATGGGTCAGACCAAAGGTCCATCTATCCCAGTATCCTGTCTTCCAACAGTGGCCAATGCCAGGTGCCCCAGAGGGAATTAACAGAACACGTAATCATTAAGTGATCCATCCCCTATTGCCCATTCCCAGCTTCTGGCAAACAGAGGCTAGGGGCACAATCCCTACCCGCCCTGGCTAATAGCTATTGATGGACCTATTCTCCATGAATTTATCTAGTTCTTTTTTGAACCCTGTTATAGTCTTGGCCTTCACAACATCCTCTGGCAAAGTGTTCCACAGGTTGACTGTGCGTTATGTGAAAAAATACTTCCTTTTGTTTGTTTTAAACCTGCGGCCTATTAATTTCATTTGGTGACCCCAGTTCTTGTGTTATGAGAAGGAGTAAATAACACTTCCTTATTTACTTTTTCCATGATTTTACAGACCTCTATCATATCCCCCCTTAGTCGTCTCTTTTCAAAGCTGAATAGTTCCAGTCTTATTAATCTCTCCTCATAAAGAAGCCGTTCCATACTCCTAATCACTTTTGTTGCCCTTTTCTGAAACTTTTCCAATTCCAACATATCTTTTTTGAGATGGGGCGACCACATGTGCACGGAGTATTCAAGATGGGGCATACCATGGATTTATATAGAGGCAATATGATATTTTCTATCTTATTATCTATCCCTTTCTTAATCATGCCCAACATTCTATTTGCTTTTTTGAATGCCGCTGCACATTGAGTGGATGTTTTCAGAGAACTATCCACAATGACTCCAAGGTCTTTTTCTTGAGTGGTAACAGCTAATTCAGACCTCATCATTTTATATGTATAGGTGGGATTATGTTTTCCAATATGCATTACTTTGCATTTATCAACATTGAGTATCATCTGCCATTTTGTTGCTCAGTCACCTAGTTTTGAGAGATCCTTTTGTAGTTCTTCGCAGTCTGCCTGGGACTTAACTATCTTGAGTAGTTTTGTATCATCTGCAAATTTTGCCCCCTCACTCTTTACCCCTTTTCCAGATCATTTATGAATACGTTGAATAAGACTGGTCCCAGCCCAGACCCCTAGGTGATACCACTATTTACCTCTCTCCATTCTGAAAACTGACCATTTATTCCTACACTTTGTTTGTTATCTGTTAACCAGTTACCAACCCATGAGAGGACCTTCCCTATTATTCCATGACTGCTTACTTTGCTTAAGAGCCTTTGGTGAGGGACCTTGTCAAAGGCTTTCTGAAAATTTAAGTACACTATATCCACAGGATCCCCCTTGTCCACATGCTTGTTGACCCCCTCAAAGAATTCTAGTAGATTGGTGAGGCATGATTTCCCTTTATAAAAAACATGTTGACTCTTCCCCAACAAATTATGTTCATCTATGTGTCTGACAATTTTGTTCTTTACTATAGTTTCAACCAGTTTGCCTGGTACTGACGTCAGGCTTACTGACCTATAATTGCCAGGATCAGCTCTGAAGCCCTTTTTAAAAATTGGTGTCACATTAGCTATTCTACAGTCATTTGGTACAGAAGCTGATTTAAATGATAGATTACAGACTACAGTTAGTAGTTCTGCAATTTCACATTTGAGTTCCTTCAGAACTCTTGGGCGAATACCATCTGGTCCTGGTGACTTATTACTGTTTAGTTTATGAATTTGTTCCAAAACCTCCTCTAATAACACCTCAATCTGGGACAGTTCCTCAGATTTGTCACCTAAAAAGAATGGCTCAAGTTTGGGAATTTCCCTCACATCCTCTGCCATGAAGACAGATGCAAAGAATTCATTTGGTTTCTCCGCAATGGCCTTATCATCCTTGAGAGCTCCTTTGGCACCTCGATCGTTCAGCGGCTCCACTGGCTGTTTAGCAGGCTTCCTGCTTCTGATGTACTTAAAGTTATTTTTGCTATTACTTTCTGAATCTTTGGCTATCTGTTCTTCAAATTCTCTTTTGGCCTTCCTATTTATATTTTTACACTTCATTTACCAAAGTTTATGCTCTTTTCTATTTTCCTCACTAGGATTTAACTTCCACTTTTTAAAGGATGCCTTTTTGCCTCTCACTGCTCCTTTTACTTTGTTGTTTAGCCACCATTGCACTTTTTTGGTTCTCTTACTATGTTTCTTAATTTGGGGTATATATTTAAGTTGAGCCTCTATTACGGTGTCTTTTAAAAGTTTCCATGGCGCTTGCATAGATTTCACTTTTTGCACTGTACCTTTTAATTTCTGTTTAACTAACTTCCTCATTTTTGTGTAGTTCCCCTTTCTGAAATTAAATCCTACAGTGTTGGGCTGCTGTGGTGTTTTCCCCACCACAGGGATGTTAAATTTAATTATATTGTGGTCACTATTACCAAGCGGTCCAGCTATATTCACCTCTTGGACCTGATCCCGTGCTCCACTTAGGACTAAATCAAGAATTGCATCTCCTCAGGTGGGTTCCAGGATTAGCTGCTCCAAGAAGCAGTCATTTAATGTGTCAAGAAACTTTATCTCTGCATCCCATCCTGAGGTGACATGTCCGCAGTCAATATGGGGATAGTGGAAATCCCCCATTATTATTGAGTTTTTTATTTTAATAGCCTCTCTAATCTCACTATCCCCATGTCAGGTGGTCAGCAACATATCCTTGGTCAGGTGGTCTGCAATATATCCCTACTGCTATATTCTTATTATTAGACCATGGAATTACTATCCGTAGAGATTCTATGGTACAGTTTGGTTCATTTAAGACTTTGACTTCATTTGATTCTATGCTTTCTTTCACATATAGTGCCACTCCCACACCTGCACAACCTGTTCTGTCCTTCCGATATATTTTATACCCTGGTATTACTGTCAGTGGCGTAGCCAGGGTTGCTGCCGAGGAGGAGCGGTGGAGAAAAAAGGCGCCGGTCCTTTAGAGGCATTTCGGCGGCCCTGCGCATGCGCCAAAATGCCACCAAAAGGCAGAGCGGCGCATGCACAGGGCCGCCAGAAAAAAAAATGTCGGCGGCCCTGCACATGCGCCGAAATGCCGCCAAAACGGAACTGGGGTAAGTATTCTTATTTCGGCGGCCCCGCTCCCCTGGGCAGAGCGCCGGTCCCGCTTCTCCATCCGGACCCCCGGCCACGCTCTCAGGGCTGTAATCCTGGGGAAAGCATCCTGAGTCCCAACCCCACTCTCACGGCCGGAGCGCCGGGAGCCCGCGGCCTGCTCTTCTGGGAAGAGAGCAGGCCCCACTTCCCCATCCGGAGCGCTGTCCGGGCCGCCAAGACCCCCGGTCACACTCTCAGGGCCAGAGTCCCGGGCAGAACACCCTGAGTCCCAGCCACACTCTCCCGGCCAGAGCGATGGAAGCCCGTGACCCTGCTGTGCCAGCCAGAGCACTGGGAGCCCTCAGCCCCGCTCCCCCGGCCGGAGCGCTGGCCCCGCTTCCACAGCTCCCCCTGCTCCCGCCCTAGTTATGCTACTGATTACTGTGTCCCATTGATTATCCTCATTCCATCTAGCTTCTGTTATGCCTATTATATCAATATCCTCATTTAATGCGAGGCACTCTAGTTCACCCATCTTATTATTTAGATTCCTAGCACTGAGGGGAAGAGATAGCTCAGTGGTTTGAGCATTGGCCTGCTAAACCCAGGGTTGTGAGCTCAATCCTTGAGGGGGCCATTTAGGGAACTGGGGTAAAAATCTGTCTGGGGATTGGTCCTTCTTTGAGCAGGGGGTTAGACTAGATGAGCTCCCTTCCAACCCTGGTATTCTATGATTCATTGGTATATAAGCACTTTAAAAACTTGTCACTTTTTAGCTGTCTGCCATTACACGATGTAATTGAATGGGACTTTTTTCATGTGACTGTTTCTCATCAGATCCTGCCTGTATTTTATCATCTTCCATCCTCTCCTCCTTACTAGGACATAGAGAATCTCCATTAGTAGATCCTCCCCTAAGGCATGTCTCTGTCCGAACCACATGCTCCACTGCACCTGTCGGCTTTCCCCAGCCCTTAGTTTAAAAACTGCTGAATGACCTTTTTAATTTTAAGTGCCAGCAATCTGGTTCCATTTTGGTTTAGGTGGAGCCCATCCTTCCTGTATAGGCTCCCCCTTTCCCAAAAGTTTCCCCAATTCCTAATGAATCTAACCCCCTCCTCCCTACACCTTCGTCTCATCCACGCACTGAGACCCTGCAGTTGTGCCTGTCTAACTGGCCCTGCACGTGGAACTGGAAGCATTTCAGAGAATGCTACCATGGGCGTCCTGGACTTCAATCTTTTGCCAAAAAGCCTAAATTTGGCCTCCAGGACCTCTACCTCTCTCATACGCCTCCCTATGTCATTGGTGCCTACATGTAACACAACCACTTGTTCCTCCCCAGCACTATAAATAGATCTATCTAGATGTCTCAAGAGAGCCACAACCTTCGAACCAGGCAGGCAACTCACCATGCGGTTCTCCTGGTCATCACAAACACAGCTATCTATGTTTCTAATGATTGAATCGCCAATTACCAATACCTATCTCTTCCTAATAACTAGAGTTCCCTCCCCCAGAGTGGTATCCTCAGTGCAAGAGGATACCACAACATCATCTGGAAGGAGGGTCCCAACTATGGGATCATTTCCCTCTGCTCTACTTGGATGCTCTCCTTCCCTGAGACTTTCATCCTCCTCAACAGCACAGAGGCTGTCAGACTGGGGGCGGGACCTTTCTACTCTGCCCGGAAAGTCTCATCTATGTACCACTCTGTCTCCCTTAGCTCCTCCAGTTCAGCCACTCTGGTCTCCAAAGCCCGTACACAGTCTCTGAGGACCAGGAGCTCCTTGCACCGGATGCACACATACGCCACCTGCCCATAGGGCAGATAATCAAACATGCTGCATTGGTGCAATAAACTGGAAAAACCCCACTCTGTTGCTGGACTTCTGCCTGCATTCTCTTTTTACTCCTGCAGCTCGTTTCTTTGTTGAGGTTTTGTTTTTATCAGGGGGTGGTTTGGGTTTTAAGTTTAAAGAAGTTTAAGGAATGTTAAGTGTATCTTAACTGGCAACCCCCTCTCTGGCTCTTCAAAACAAACAAATAAAAAAGACATCCAGAAGGTGCTGGTCAAAAGAGAGAGAGAGAGAGAGAGAGAGAGAGAGCGTGACAGACAGACAGAGAGAGAGAGGGTGTTGTCAGCACAGACACAGGAAAAAGGTGGCAATAGAGGACTTAATACCATGTATTTTATTGCTTTTTTCTCCTCTTTTTTGTGCAATTGTTGAACATTTCCTGTTTGTAGTAACACAAAGCTATAACGTAGTAATACAATTCAATACCCATATGATTATGGTTAAGACATTGTAGTGTTTGTGGTCCAGATTAAATTAAACTGATCTTTAAAGAGATTTTTTTCTCTCTCTACTCCCTGGACCCGGACTCATGGTGTCACTACAGGGCAGAGTTAAGGCTGTTTGCGTGTCCTAACAGTGCATTTCCAGGCCATAGCATGTTTGCATTTCTTTCAAGTTTAACCTTAATTATGAATTTTTGGATTTATGATGTTTGGTTTTAGGATAATTACAGTATCCCTGTAACATATTGAAATATGTTCTCTCAACTTTAGCTCCATTTTAACTGTTTTTTTTAATTTGTTTTGTTTTTTATTTACAAATTCTGTTCATAAATTTAAAGAAATTGAGAATGGTACCATGTGATATTTCTAATATTTGAAGGTATGAAGTATCAATTATACATATTTTTTATTGTATTTATTGTTATGGCCAGATTCACCAGCACACTGTGGCTGTTTTACCCCACTCTGGAGCAGCACAAAGCAGCCAGTTGAACTGGGTTTACAGCTTCTTTGCATCACCGGAGCAGCTCAAAGCAGCCAGAGTGTATAGCCCAGATTTCCCCTACCTCCCCACATCCTCCTAATCCCCCCTTCTTCTTGCACTTCCTTACATTCCCCAAGACACACCCCAAATCCCCCTCCCTCTTGCACCCTGTATTTTGCTGCATACACACACCCCTAGTCTCCCCCTCTTGCCCACTCTGAGCAGGAGATCTGGTGCAATGTGCAGCATTTGAAAACAAATAGGATTAATGGTCTTTTTTGCCAGTATTTTCATAACTGGAAGTTGATCTGTCAGCAGAGGCTGGTGCATAAAATCTTCTCCTTCAGAGACACTCACACAGAACTACCCTTGTTCACAATGGCTGCCATCTCCCATTGCTCTCAATGGGACTAGGTTACAGTGGCTCTGAGTTAAGGTCCGCTTTTTCCCCAAAGTGAACCCTTGCATCCCCTTGTTTCCAGTGACAACAAAGTCACAGCGGTATTTGTTCTGGGCAGCCTGTAACCTCAGTCCCATGGGAACAATAAACGATACATTCCCTTCTGAAAATGGCCAACTAAACCTGTGCAAGTTTTGACCTCAGTCCCTGTGAGAACAGTAGAAGATGATGGCATAGAAAGTACACTGTGGCAGAACTCAGACCTTGTCCCTGTGGGTCCTGTGCTTCCAGGCGGTTTAGCTAGCTTCAGAGGCTCACTGCAACCCTCCAGGTAGCTCTTCTCTCTCTCTAGGGCCAGGGTACAGTCTACTGAGCCCTTTTCATCATAAGCCAGCAAGGAGGTTTGTGAGAGAACTCCCACAGTCTCTGTTGCTCTTATAGCCTCATACCAAAACAGTTTAGCCTCCTGTCCTGACAGGGGCCTGACTTCCCCTCCTATGAGGTGTTCCTGTAGTGGTGGGCTGGGCGGAACCTGGGCCTGCCCTCTACTCCGGGTTCCGGCCCAGGGACCCTAATGGTAGCAGCTGTTGGCAGCCAACCTTTCACTGCCAGAGTTGCTACATTTCCCTGGGCCACTTCCCCACAGCTCTCCTGCTTCTCCCTTCTTCACCCTTACCAATGACTTGAGGGTGTCTTCATTAGCCAGCCCTTCAGCCACACTTCCTCTCCTCTGACTCCCTAGCTCTCCTCTGCCTGACTGGAGTGAGCCCTTTTATAGTATCAGAGGGAACTTAATTAGAGTCAGGTGTTCACATTAGCATAATGGCCTCACCTGACTCTTTGCAGGTTAATTGGAGTCAGGTGTTCTCATTAGCCTGGAGCAGCCCCTGCTCTAGTCAGTCAGGTAACAGGAAACTGTTAATCCAGTGGCCAGTATATCTGCCTTCTGCTACACCCAACTGGCCTGGGTCTATCACAACACTTATTAAGTTTGCGGATGATACCAAATTGGGAGGGACTGCAACTGCTTTGGAGGACAGGGTCATAATTCAAAATGATCTGGATAAATTGGAGAAATGGTCTGAGGTAAACAAGATGAAGTTTAACAAAGACAAATGCAAAGTGTTCCACTTAGGAAGGAACAATCAGTTTCACACATACAGAATGGGAAGAGACTGTCTAGGAAGGAGTACGGAGGAAAGGGATCTAGGGGTTATAGTGGACCACAAGCTAAATATGAGTCAACAGTGTGATGCTGTTGCAAAAAAAGCAAACATGATTCTGGGATCCATTAACAGGTGTGTTGTGAGCAAGACACGAGAAGTCATTCTTCCGCTCTACTCTGAGCTGGTTAGGCCTCAGCTGGAGTATTGTGTCCAGTTCTGGGCACCACATTTCAAGAAAGATGTGGAGAAATTGGAAAGGGTTCAGAGAAGAGCAACAAGAATGATTAAAGGTCTTGAGAACATGACTTATGAAGGAAGGCTGAAAGAATTGGGTTTGTTTAGTTTGGAAAAGAGAAGACTGAGAGGGGACATGATAGCAGTTTTCAGGTATCTAAAAGGAGGAGGGAGAAAATTTGTTCACCTTAGCCTCTAAGGATAAAACAAGAAGCAATGGGCTTAAACTGCAGCAAGGGAGGTTTAGGTTGGATATTAGGAAAAAGTTCCTAACTGTCAGGGTGATTAAACACCGGAATATATTGCCTAAGGAGGCTGTGGAATCTCCATCTCTGGAGATATTTAAGAGTAGGTTAGATAAATGTCTATCAGGGATGGTCTAGACAGTATTTGGTCCTGCCATGACGGCAGGGGATTGGACTCAATGACCTCTTGAGGTCCCTTCCAGTCCTAGAATCTATGAATCTATGATGGCCATTTTGAAAGAGGGCCGTTCTTTATGGGAATTAAACACTATCCTTAAATCCAACCAAAATATTGATTAATGAATTTGTTAAATATCCAATATCCATGTATTACAAACATTATATTCAGATGGTAAATATAATATATTTATATAATAAATAAAAAATGTGTCTGAAATGAGTCATCTTTACAATGACTGTAACAATGATACTATTTAACCAAATGTTTTGGTCATTTTAATGGCCATTAAAATAATTACAATTAGTGTAAACCAATAGTTATTAACATTGAAAGTAAATATTAACACCAATACTTTAGGATGTATTTTGGTTGGAGTTAAGGATGGTGTTTAATTTTCTAAAAATATCAGATATAATTTGTGTTGTTTTATTAGAAATTGTACTTGACTTTTTATCCTTTACATTGTATTTCCTCATTTTTAATGGTTCCATTTATTGATTAGAGCAACTGTAACTCACATTAAATGAAGCTTTTTTGTTTCTGAATAATAATTAATTCAACCCCTCCTTCTCCCTTAGCCTTTGTCCATCTCCCATAGTTCTAGGCTCTTTTTAGAAAACTGAATTAATTAACTGAATCAATTCATTCCCGTGGTTTGTTTTTAATGACATTGTCCCTCTGGTCACACTGAATTCTCCCTTCTTGTCACTTTACCTTTCGCTCTGTGTTGCCTCCAGACACAGTAACTGGCCAGGGCAATGAGAACAGCCAGGAGAGCCAGGATCACACCCAGAGCCACCATCCAGGGATTGACCCTTGGGAAAAACAGCTCTGCAAAGGAAAGTACCATTAGTTTACAAACATGGAGGCCCAGATCCACAATGGCACTTAAACACCTAAACTGCAATTTTAGGCACCACTGCAACCTGGAAAACCCTCTGCTCAGCTGTCACCTGTGGCACCTAAACTCACTCAGTGCCTGACCTTTCAGGGTAAAAGTTCCCTACATGCCTCTGGGCATGCTCACTGCTGCCTTGCTCTAGGCACCCAGACACCGATCTCTATCAGTCTCCATTCACAATCCAGCCAGAGGAGGTAGAGTCACCCATCTTATATCTTCCAGCCTAGTGGTTAGAGCACTCACCCAAGATGTTGGGGCCTAGTTCAGTTCCCCCGCTTCTCCTGTATAGGAAGACAGGATTTGAACAGGGACCTTTCCTAGCTGAGGGGCATGTGGTAACCACTGAGATAGGCACATTCTGGTGTCCGGGGCACCCTCAATTTTGTCAGTTAAAGCTGTTCCAGCTTGTATTATCTACTTACTAGTCCCTGGGACAGAGAAAGAGGCAGTACTAGTGACTCCATTGCCGGGTGGTTAGGGCATCCATGTGGGAGACCAGTGCCCTGCTCTTGTGTCCCTTTAATTATTTATCCAAAGTGTATCAGCTTTAACAGGAGAGACAGAGAGACCCACCTCAGAGTATCCCATAGCTCAGGGCTTACAGCACTCCCCTGCAAGGGGGAAACCCCTCTTCAAATCCCTTCTTTCTCGAACCACTGGGTGAAAAGACAAAAGGAGGGTTCCTCCTCTGCTGGCCATTTTGTGCAGGGTGAAGCAGGCACCTAGCTCATTCTCACAAGAAACAACTTAGCTGCCTAAGTTGCCTGACCCCAGGTGAGGGGCTCTTGTTCGTGGATCACAAGCAGAGATAGGTGCCTCCCTGCATCTGACACTGAACTCTGGGACAGGGGCAGGGCTTATGGAACACCCTTCTCATCAGCATCTCCCAGGGGCTAGTTAAGGCAGCTCCCAGCCTTGTGTACTTGCTTTTGTGGATCCTGGTCTTAGGTACCTGTCTCTCCTCATTTATTGTACAGGGAGCCTGGGTGCCTAACTCAGCTTTGTGGATCCCAGTGTTGTTCCAGTGATTTTCTAGGTCCCTAAAAGTTAAGCACTGCAATGCTCAGTCTCACAATATCTCTGTCTCTTTGTGAATCTGGGCCAGTGAGGGGAAATGCTGGATTTTGGAGATCAATGACAACACTGCATGACTGGCTGAAGGAATCCTATGGGAGCTCCCGAAGGATGTCATGGTGAGATACAGCTCCTCCATGCTTTATTACAAAGCCAGTGAGAGTCCTAGCCTTATCCTAGCTCTGAAATAGAGCTGACATCCGGACTACACTACAGATTGGAACTGTGTTGTAATTGGGTCTGGGTGACACCCTGCCATGGCTGTAATTGTATTGTAGCTGGGCCTGGCAGGACCAGAGACTGTGGGGGTGAGATTTTCAAGTTACTTTACTGAGGTGCATCTGAAAATCTCACTCTTTAATGTCAGAGTTATTAGAAAACAATGAATAAGAAACAGGAAACCTAGTGAAACCAGAGTTACTTTAAGCCAGGGCCAGATGGAGAGTTGCCACAATACATCAGTGTGACCTCCCCCAAGGACACAAGGGAAGGGGGAGCCTTGCTGGTTACAAACTCATCATCAAGTGGGTCACCAAATGCAGGAAAATGTTCATTCCCTTAGAGATTCCTAAATGGAAAACTCTGAACTCTAAGCTGAGATGGCACCAGAACAGTTGAGTGAAAATGCCCTTTCACCAAGGGATGTATCCTTTAAACATGTGCAATCAGGAGCTTAGACATTCAACTAACCCCAGTGTCCCCACAGATGTTTTCACCAGCAAAATAGCACAGGTACAAAACTAGAGCCCTAGTCATGGCTGGGCTGAGCACTGGCCCTTGATGTTGTTCCTGGTGGCCTGTCCTCCGCGCTCTGCAGACTGTGTTAGGAAGAAATTCTCACTCTGATTCCTGCTCCTGTTATCTTGCTCCCTGAGGTCTTTGTGTATTTGGCAGCAAATAACTCCCTGTATTTTAGCGTCACTGCTCAGGGCTTTGACCTTGTTAAACCTGTTAGGTGCAACCAAACTGGACCTGGTCAGTCCTTGCCAATGTGCAGGCATGTGTGGAGCAGCAGCACCCCAGAGAGCCTGCTCCTGCCATTCGGAGTGCAGTCCTCCCCTCCTCTCCTGCAGCTTACACATTCAGTCTATACAGAATTTCTTTTTTATTCAGAAGGTCAGAGTAGATGATCATAATCTACCCTTCTGGCCTTGAAATCTATAAATCTATGACATATTTCAGTAAAAAAAAATCTAAATATAGAAAAGACAACCAGTTTTCGGGCTCGTTTGCCCTGATTGAGCAATCTCAGTGTGGTCTCCTCAGCAACCAAGGTCACAGCCGTGTATTATCTTTATTTATGTTGTAACCATTTCTGACTGTAATGCCTTAATATTTGTGCTCACTTAAATCTATCTCATGGTAATTAAATAAACTTATTTTACTCTTTAATCAAAACTAATTTAGTGTTCTCAACTGTGTGGGTAACTCCATTTAAGGTGACAGTCTGTATCTTGATCCCCTTAGAAAGGCAACAGACCTAATATATCTGGACTGTCCAGGAGAGGGCTGGAGAGTGCAGAACACACATTTCTGGGGAAAAATCCAGGATTCGGAATGTGTTGGGGTTACCCTGAATATGGAAACCAAGGCAGCTGGGGCTGCTGGACAGGGCTGTGGCTGTACAAAGACACTCAAAGTGTGACCTGCAGGCTGTTTGTGAGGAGCCCAGGTTAGGAACCACAACAGCAAAGCATTGTGTGGTACCCCAGCTTGGAAGGCAGGGGTGACACAGCCCCACACTGGTCTGGATTGCACTCCGGAATGCCATACCCAGCCTGTTCAGCAACTGTAACAATGTAGATTTGAGACAAACAACATTCTAAATATTGCAATGGGGATCCCCTCTGCTACTGCCTGGGTGCAGATGGGTGAGGTTTGCGAGAGAGGCTGTGGGAATGGAAAGTGAAGGTAAAACTGTTCTGGGGTGGCCTTGCCAATTGCCTGCTGTGAGGGAGGCCAGTGCTGCTGTGAGAGGGCTCTAGCCCCACTAATGGATTTTATTAAAGAAGGTTTCATCTCCTTCATTCAAATATCACTGGTGCTACTTTGTTGTTGTTCAGGTGATTATTGTTCATTGATTACAATAATTCTATATTAACAAAAATATTTTATAGGCAGCATTGCCAGACCAAGTGTTCAAGAGTCATGAATCCCCCTGTATCATGAGATTTTAGAAAATAATAAACGTTACTTTGTATTTGCCTTCTGGTTTGTGAGCCTTTAGGGGGTCACATTTTCAAGCTTTTCTGTGCAATCAGGACTGTTAGAAACATTTTTCCAGGTAAAGCTGAGATTCTTCTATAAACCTGCAATTCTAGTAGATGAGGCTTTAATTGAAATAGACAATATCAGGAGTTTCACTATAAAATCATGAGAAATGACAGTGGTGAAAGTGAACAATATAAAGGCTCCCTGCACTTCCTCCTCTACAACTTTGGATCTATGATATTTCATATACTTGTGTCCAAATCTCCCATTGATTTGTGTGTGAAGAATTGGGCCCATTTGCGTGATTCTATAATGCAACAGCAGAAAGTACATGCTCCGGGGAGATCAGGATCAAAGGGGCTGTGCAGATTCTAAATCTGAATTTCTTGACTTCTGTGAAATTTAATATAAAGTGACATTTTGGCCCCCTCAGCCTTTACTCAGGCAGAGCTCTCAGCTAAGTGAGTGGGAGTGCTACCTTGGTCTGGGATGCTGGCCTGGGTCGTTGGTGGTTCTGTGACATTGATTTAGTTTTTTGGCATGTACTACATGGGGATTGATCCTGCTTTGAGCAGGGGGTTGGACTAGATGACCTCCTGAGGTCCCTTCCAACCCTGGTATTCTATGATTCTAAGCCCTCCAGAGACAGTAGAAGAGAGGCTCATGCAGTATCTAGAAAAATATATAACTAGGAGTGAGCAATAAACACACCATCATACACACTTCCCACTAGCATCTGCCACATCCATTCTATCCCCGGCGCAGTGTGGGTGGACACTGACCTGCTATGGAAACTGTTGATAATTTCTCTTGGTTAAGAGGCAGGTTCTTGACAGAACAGGACAAGTTCTGGTTGGAATGTTCTGTTATAACAATAGAAATCTGGCTGTGAAATAGGCCATTGGCCTCCTTGGATATTTTTTCAGAGGCAGATGGTAGCAGCTGCCCAAGGTGATCTCTCCACTGAGCCTTGGGTTCTGGGTGCCAGACTGCTGATCGACACACAACCCAGATTGTTCCATCATGGTAACCATCAACAGAGATGTGGGGGTCAGAGCCTGAAACTAGAGAAGAATGGAATGAATCTGTGTTAATTCTACACAATTAGCAAAAGAAAAGAGCAGAAGGAATGAATTAATTCTCCCTCTACATCCCCAGAACCCAGAGTCACTGGGAACTACATGAAAAATACATGACAAGTGTTTCTTGGAGTGTTGGGAGATCTGTTCCCTTCTCTAGAATTACCCAATACTGATTTCTACCTATGGAAATTAGATCCTGAGTTTATCCACAATGGAAAATAATAAGGCAATTCCAAGAGAAAGCTGACAAAGAAAACTGCAGTCAATAAATAAATAAAATACATGGCCAGCTCCTGAGAAATGCTGAGCAGCTCAGACACTTCACTGGGAGACACAGCACTCTGCACCAACCCAACTCTGGTTCATAACAAAGAAACATCTTGGGAACATTCTACAGAACACACTGTACATTTAAATAAGTAAAACTTGGAGTCACCTGATAGACATAAAGCCTGGGACATGGGAATTGTGGGGCTGTTTTAATGGCTGAGGAATGTTTTAACTCTATTCCATTCTATTTAAAACAAAGCCAAGATTAGAAAAATATGCAGAGTGCAGAGCACAGGTGTGAAATTCCTCCAGTTCATGCTCAGAGAGCAGCTGCTGCCCCTGCTGCTCAATAACTGGAATCTGAAAGGGAATTCTGGGTATCAATGTGTGAATGAGAAACATCCAGAGTCCTCTCACCAGGAGCTCTCCTGCCCCATTTATTACACTGCTAGTGAGGTAAAACAAGCTACAGACCTGCCACCTGCAGTTCCATTAAGGCTTCTTCATACGAGTCACTGGACTGAAAGAAACACGTGTACTGTCCATGGTCAGAAAGCTGGACATCGCGTATTCTCAGGGAAACACTCCCACTGGTGATATTGTCTTTCAGCAGCTCTGTCCTTCCCTGATATCCTGGCATCTGCTGTCCATACTGATCCTGCCCATCCTTATACCGGTGCACAACTGCAGAGAACTTGAATCGAAACCACCTCAGCTCCATGTTCTCAGCGCTCATCCTGGGGGAGAGGTGGCAGGGCAGGACGGCCTCCCCACCTAGGGAGGCAGTGATTGGATGGCCTGGTCCCCTCACTGTGAACTGTTCTGTGAAATGTATCAGGGGGAAAAGAAAATTAAATTGGAGAGGAACCAAGACAGACAAGAATGTAAGTGCAGCAGGGTGCTTATTCCCATCTTTGAATTGTTCAAAAATCAGGAGTCAGCCCCCCGAAAAATGAGAGGATTGGCTTAAAAAATAAAGAGATTTTTTTTAAAAATGGTAACATTGGGGTTGTTCTCTGCCTTCTGATTTCTGAACCTTTAAAGTTCACTTGGGTCACACTTCCAAGTATTTATCTGCAACCATGAGGGAGAGAAACTTACTTTAAAGCAAAATGAAAGCTGAGATTCTCAGCTAATCACAGGCCTCCGGGAGCTGTGGCTTCAAGAAACACATCAACTATCATGAGACTTGTGATAAAATTCTGTGAGCTGGTAACACTGAGGGGACATCTACACCTTGAGCTGGAGGTATAATTTCCAGTGTGGGTAGACATGTACCCACTAGCTCTGATTGAGCTAGCTTGAGAAAGCGTAGCTGTGGTGGTGTGAGTGGGGGGATAGGTTAGCTCTCCAGGTATGATCCTGGCCAGGGCCCTAAGTACATATTCAGGGAGGCTGCTCATGCCACTGTGTCCACTCTACCTTTTACAGCATGATAGCTCGATCAGAGCTAGTGCAGCTATGTCTACCTGATCTGGAGACAGCAAGGAGCAACATCTTACATATTAAAGGCTTCTACAGTGCTAACTAATGGCTTGATGGTGTGGGAAGGGGAGGGAGAGCTGGAATGTTGGAGGAGAAAGGGGGGGCTACATGTTGTGAGGGATGATGCAGCAGGGGGTGGAGAAGGAGACAGATTCAGTAGTTTTCTCTCACACTTCCAGTCACTGTTAGCACCACAGAACTGTCCCGATGCAGAGACACGCCAGGTCTACACTAACCCCCTAATTCAAACGAAGGTACGCAACTTCAGCTACGTGAATAAAGTTCCTTGAGCTCTATTGATGAAAAACTATAGAAAAGCTAGTGCTTTTTGTTATTATCTAATAACGTGAATAACGTAGCTGAAGTTCGAAGTACCTTAGTTTGAACTTACCTCGGTCCACATGCGGCAGGCAGGCTCCCCCGTCGACTCCGCGGTACTCCTCTCGTCTAGCTGGAGTACCGCAGTCGACGGCGAGCTCTTCTGGGTTCGACTTATCGCGTCCAGACAAGATGCGATAAGTCGAACCCAGAAGTTCGATCACTCGCTGCCGAACTACCAGCTAAGTGTAGACCTACCCATAGACTGTGTCTCAGATTTCTCTCACCAGCCCTGTTAGCAACTACACACTGCAAATACTTCAAACCCTGACTGTTATCCCCATTCCATTGTAACAAAATGTATAGGTGGGGCAAGGAGTGCTGAGAAACAACTTGGCAACCATGTGGCCTAGTGGAGAGACCACTGGACTTGGACTATTTCTGGCTCTGCCATTGGTCTGCTGGGTGACCTTGGGCAAGTCTCGTCACTGATCTGTGCCTCAGTTTCCCCATCTGTAAAATAGGAATAATGAATAAAGTTCCTTGAGCTCTATTGATGAAAAACTATAGAAAAGCTAGTGCTTTTTGTTATTATCTAACCACAGTTGTGTATCAACTGCAAACCTAAGTGAGAACTACAACTGTCTACTACAAAGAGTCCTTTCTGTTCAAGAAACTAGGAAGGAAAGTCACTGATAAAATCTTTGCTACTGCAGAGTTAAGGTTCCCAGTGGTATCTCAGGTCCTTCCAGAAAACTGAGTTCAGCAAAACTCAGGCCTCTGAAAACCAGCAAATGCAGAATTAAGGTACATGCCAAAGTGACCTTAACTCTGCCCTGTTTGAGCGATGACCTGATACACTCATGGCGCACAGACTCACACCCTGCCTGTGCAGATAGAGCACGTCACTCAGGGATCAGGGCACATGACAACTGCAGCACACAAACCTTTTCCTTGCCAAGGGAAGATTTGTTTTAGTTGAGCTGCTACCCACCCTGTTCTGCCCTCAATGTTGAGCGACTGCCCAGAAACAGCCCCACACTTGTTACTTTTTACAAACCTTCACCCCCTTTTACAAGCCCTTCACCCTCACTCCCAGGATTCCATCGAGCACTACATGTTCCCTTACCCAGCATTAAACACACAGACAAATCCCCATGGCAAGCAGACCCCTGAGCCCTGCTACTGACACAACTACACAGCTCAGGGCTGAACTGAGGGATGCAGGATTCCTCAAGGTACACCTGCACCTCTCTCCTTTCATCACGCGCTGGGGTGGGGGACTCAGACACAGATCTCCTCATATCACAAGCACAGTTCTACCAAGCTGCTCCAGCTAATGTCTCCACCATTCAATACAGCTGCACCTAACACAGTGACTCCTGCTGGGGCGTGTAGAGATGTGTTTAAGATTATAATTTTGAGACTCTCCTTCATAAGGAACAGTATTATAAATTCCATAGGTGCGAACTCCGTTGGTGCTCCGGGGCTGGAGCACCCATGGGAAAAAATAGTGGGTGCTCATCACCCACCTGCCAATCAGCTGTTCAGAGGGCCCCGCAGATCAGCTCCTCCCCCCCAGTGACTCCTACCTGCCGCTGATCAGCTGTTCGGTGGTAGGCAGGAGGTGCTGGGGGGAGGGGGAGGAGCAGGGGCGGAAAGAGGCAGAGCAAGGGCAGGGCGTGCTCAGGGGAGGGGGCTGAGCTGGGGTGGGAAGAGGGTAGCAAGGGTGGAGCCTTTGGGGAAGGGGCGGCGTGGGGGCAGGGTCTCAGGACGGAGCAGGGGTGGAGCACCCCTCGGGGAAAGCTGAAAGTTGGCCCCTGTGAAATACAGGAATTTAGAGATGTGACCTGGAACCTGGGGTTGAGAACAGAGTGCAGCCGTGTTCAGCAACTCACTACAGAAGCTCTCTGGTTTGTTTTATTAAAAGTTTTATTCCTTTCTAATAAACTGGTTTGTTTTTGTAGAAAAATGATAAAGTGAAATTATCGATCTTTTTGCCTGTTGTTGAGGCGGAAGCATTGGATATTTATAACAACTTTAAGTTTGAAGAAGGTGAAAGCATGAAGTAAAATACTGACTAAACAGGAGGAACATTGCATGCCAAAAAGGCCTTACGTGCAAACAACGAGCATGAGAAGTGCTGTATTGGCCATGGATCAATCACATCATCACTAAAGTGGTAGGAAACTGCTTTTCATGCTTGAAATACAAGCCATGGGAACAAGCAGAGCCACTGAGACCTCATCCAGTTCCACAAAGGCCTTCTGAGAAGTCAGGCACTGACGTATTTACCTGGCAATCAAAGGATTATTTAATAGTCACAGAGGATTATTCTCTGCATCCAGAAATTTGCACACTGCACAGTACTAATAGTAAGTCAGTGATAGCCACCATGAAGGGAATCCTCTCCAGACATGGAATTCCAGATGAAGTCTTTAGCAATAATGGGCTGCGATTTTCTACTGTAGATTTTAGGCAATTTGCCATAGGACTGTAGTCCAGACAAATCAAGGGGACACATTTTGATACAATCAAAGGGATCTATGAATAATCCCAGAAAGTTCCAACACATTGACAGTCAATATGGACTCTGGCATTTCCCAACTGACTGATCCTTTATCATCAACAGACAAAGGAGAAACTAACAGGGAACAAGAGAACAACTCAGACTCCAATGAAAGGCTGATACTGAGAAGATCAGAGAAGGAGATTAAACGACCTGAAAGACTCAGAGACTTGCTAACCTGCCTGGAGGAGGGGAATTTGAGGAAAGTGAGAGGTAAAGACTCACTCCAGAGAGAGGTGCTGGTGACCTCAACTCTCTAGGTAATTGACACATGGGATTTATGGAAATGTACTAGATGGGTTGAGAATTTAATGCATGTGTTATTAGGTAGTTGTTAGATGTTTCTATATATGTATATAAGAGTTCATTGTTTTTTCAAGCGGGAAAATATAGAGATATGTTTGTAGAAGACTATAACTTAGAGATGCTCCTTCATGAGGGACAGTATTATGAACAACAGAATTTAGAGATGTGCCCGGGAATCTGAGGTTGAGAATGCAGTGTAACTGTGCACCGGAGTCCACCACAAAAACTGTCTAGTTTGTTTTATTAAAAGTTTGATTCCTTTCCCATTCACTGAGTTGTTGTTTAATGAGCCCCAAGATCGTTACAGAAACCACAGCAGGAGGGAACCAAAATGCCCAAGTAGCTCTGCAGACAGCCCCCGGGCGTGGAGTGGGACATGATAAGGCCTTCACCAAGGGTACAGAATGAAAAATCCAGCAAATATCCTCCCATCCTCATTGTGTGAGGAGGTCTCGCGCTCAGCCCTAGTCAGATGTGCCTAGTGCAGTATGAACGACTCGTGGGTTTTCATTTCATAACCAGAGAGTCGGGGATTCGTGATCTGTTTGTGGCTGAAGAGTCTGATCTGTAACTTACAGTCGGTCTGGCAGTGCAGTCTATAGGAATTTGGTAGTGTCCCTTTAAATAATTTGTGAGCCCTGTAATGGCGCTCACCATGTTTTGTCTTAGACGCCTCCAGTCACAGCAGCAGCATGTGTGTAGCTAGGCCTGACAAGATAGCGTATAGGTAGCAAACATGGCTACTGGGGACCCAGCAATGCCCTGTGGTTTCTCCATGTGGCTAGTTGTGGGCAGGTTGAGCAGACGTGGTTTACAAGACAAGGCAGTGATGTGAGATGAACGGTGATGACCAGCAATAGTAACAGCAGCAAACCCAGCAAGGAAGCTGGAGCTCCTACCTGACGCCAGCCTGTGAACCTGTAGAGTGAGGCAGAGAGCGACGTAGCCGGGCAGAGCGGAGCTCACTGTGGAGCCGGGGGAGAACGAGGGAACCTTCCCCATCATCGTAGCTTGGTCTGGGGAATAGGAGACATAAATCAGACGGTGAGTGAGTGACACACAGTGACAATGGCACGGGGCAGTGGGGAGGAGGTAACAAGCCTCACTGCTGCCTACCATGCACCAGAAGGGAAGGGATTTCCCCCTCAGTCCTCGTCTGCCCTGGCTCTGAGCAGGGTTGGATGTCACTATGCCAGCAGCCAGTCCACACCACGTTCACACCATGGCTGGCACCCGTGGAGCTGTCTGGTTAATTTAGATTGTAATACACTCTGGAGAGCAGGGACGGTCCCTCACTATTGGCATATCCAGTGCCCATCACAATGAGGTCCCCATCTCAGTTGGGGCATTCAGACACTACTGTGAATGGGACATATTAAGGAAAACAAGCCAGCGTGGTATGAATGGCCATTGATTGCTGTGGTAAAGTGGCTCCATCGCCTGACCACACCTGTCCCAGGCGAGGGCTCTCTGGGGATCTCCCAGATCAGTCCCTGACCCTGGTGATTTTACATGTCAGTGACCCACCCTCATTGCCTCCGGCCTAGGTGCAAATGTCAGGGATGAATTCTGAACAGTCACCCCAGCTCTGTGCCCCTGGAATCTGTAACATTTAAACCTCTCTCAGGGTACGTCTACACTGCAGCTGAGAGCAAGCTTCCCCGTGGAGGTAGGTAGACATGTGATAGCTCTACTGGAGCTAGGATGCTAAAACTAGCAGTGTAGCACTAGCTGGGGTAGCAGAGGCAGCAGCTTGGGTTACATACCTGAGAACAAACCCACCTGGACCCCCTTAGGTATGTACTTGGGTGGCTAGTTTGAGCCCCTGCCCCAGCTACACCACTACTTTTATTGCACTAGCTTGAGCAGAGGAAGCAGGTGTCTGTCTGTGGTGGGAATCGCACCTCCCAGCTGCAGTGTAGACGTACCTTAGAGACAAAGAGTCTTAGGGTATGTCTACACTACGGGATTAATCCGAATTTAGATAATTCGGATTTGAAAAACAGGTTGTATAAAGTCGAAATGGATGCGGCCACACTAGCACAGTAATTCGATGGTGTGCGTCCAAGTACCGGGGCTAGCGTCGATTTCTGCACCGTTGCACTGTGGGTAGCAAATCCATAGCTATCCCATAGTTCCCGCAGTCTCCCGCGCCCATTGGGATTGTGGGTTAAGATCCCAGTGCCTGATGGGACAAAAAACATCGTCGCAGGTGGTTCTGGGTACAGTCTCACTTCCTCCCTCCCTCCCTCCCTCCCTGCATGAAAGCAACGGACGGCAGACAACCATTTTCGCGCCTTTTTTCTTGGGTGGGTGAACACTGCAGACTCCATACCACGGCAAGCATGGAGCCCGCTGAGGTCAAGACAGCACTCATGAATATTGCAAACACCTCGCGCGTTCTCGTGGAGTTTATGCTCAGCCAGGACCAGAAAAACGAGGAGAGGAGGCAGCGGCGGCGGCAGCATGATGAGGACATGGACACAGACACGGATACAGAATTCAGTGAAACCACAGGCCCCGGTGCTTTGGAGATCATGTTGTTAATGGGGCAGATTCTATCCATGGAACGCCGATTCTGGGCCCGGGAAACAAGCACAGACTGGTGGGACCGCATAGTGTTGCAGGTCTGGGACGATTCCCAGTGGCTGCGGAACTTTCGCATGCGTAAGGGCACTTTCATGGAACTTTGTGACTTGCTGTCCCCTGCCCTGAAACGCCAGAATACCAAGATGAGAGCAGCCCTCACAGTTGAGAAGCGCGTGGCGATAGCCCTGTGGAAGCTTGCAACGCCAGACAGCTACCGGTCAGTCGGGAATCAATTTGGAGTGGGCAAATCTACTGTGGGGGCTGCTGTGATGCAAGTAGCCAAAGCAATCACTCAGGTGCTGCTACGAAAGTTAGTGACTCTGGGAAATGTGCAGGCTATAGTGGATGGTTTTGCTGCAATGGGATTCCCTAACTGTGGTGGGGCAATAGACGGAACCCATATCCCTATCTTGGCACCGGAGCACCAAGCCACCGAGTACATAAACCGCAAGGGGTACTTTTCAATGGTGCTGCAAGCACTTGTGGATCACAAGGGACGTTTCACCAACATCAACGCGGGCTGGGCGGGAAGGGTTCATGACGCTCGCGTCTTCAGGAACACTACTCTGTTTAAAGGGCTGCAGCAAGGGACTTACTTTCCGGACCAGAAAATAACCGTTGGGGATGTTGAAATGCCCATAGTTATTCTTGGGGACCCAGCCTACCCCTTAATGCCATGGCTTATGAAGCCATACACAGGCAGCCTGGACAGAAGTCAGGAGCTGTTTAACTACAGGCTAAGCAAGTGCAGAATGGTGGTAGAATGTGCATTTGGCCGTTTAAAAGGCCGCTGGCGTTCATTATTGACTCGCTCTGACCTCAGCCAAAGAAATCTCCCCATTGTTATTTCTGCTTGCTGTGTGCTCCACAATCTCTGTGAAAGTAAGGGGGAGACCTTTATGGCGGGGTGGGAGGCTGAGGCAAATCGCCTGGCTGCTGATTACGCGCAGCCAGACACCAGGGCGATTAGAAGATCACACCATGAAGCGCTGTGCATCAGAGAAGCTTTGAAAACCAGTTTCATGGCTGGCCAGGCTACCGTGTGAAATATCTGTTTGTTTCTCCTTCATGAATACCCTCCCCCTTTACTGACTGATTTTCTGTAAGGAACCCACCCTGCCCCTTCCCCCAGCTTTCTTTCAAACCAAATAAAGTCACTATCATTTAAAAATCATTTATTCTTTATTAATAGATTAGAAAAAGAGGGAGGGAACCCGGGTGGTATTTGGGAGGAGGATTGCTGGGAAGGAAAAAGCCACAAAGAAAAGGTTAAAAAAATGACAGCCTTTTGCTTGGGCTGTCTACTGGGGTGGAATGGGAAGGTGTACGGAGCCTCCCCCCCCGCGTTCTTACACGTCTGGGTGAGGAGGATACGGAACATGGGGAGGGGGGAGGGTGGAACAGGGGCTGAAGCGGCAGTCTGTTTTCCAGCAGCCGTTCCTGAACCTCCACCAGACGCCGGAGCAGCCCCAGCGTTGCATCCTTCATCCTCTGGTCTTCCTGCCGCCATCTCTCATCTCGATCGTCTCTCCTCTCCTCACGTTGGTCCCTCCTCTCCTCACGTTGGTCCCTCCTGTCCTCACGTTCACTGACTTCTTTCCTATACTTTGAAACTGTTTCCTTCCACTCATTCAGATGAGCTCTGTCACTCCTGCTGGATTGCATAATTTCAGAAAACATGTCCTCCCGCGTCTTCTTCTTACGACGCCTTATCTGTGATAACCTTCGGGATGGAGGAGGGAGGCTTGAGGAATTTGCAGCTGCTGTAGGGAGGGGAAAAAAGAGAGAATTGTTTTAAAAGCTACATTTTGCAGAACAATGCTTATACTCTTTCACGGTGACCAACACTGTTCACATTACATAGCACATGTGATTTCTGTGCAAGGTCGCATTTTGCCTCTTAATGCTGAGTGCCTGTGGCTTTGCTGCTAGAGATCACAGGTCTGGGCAACAGAATTCGGCTTGCATGCGGCCATGGTAAGCTTCTGCGCCCTCCTTTCCCACATACCAAGCATAGCTTGTAGAGTGCTGCAGAAGCCTGGCCAATCTCAGCCAGTTGGGGGGGGGGCAGTGTGGTGGGGCTTGTCTGGGCCCCTTCAGGCAAGTAGAGTGCTGCGGTTTTTCTGTTAACATTCAGCAGCACCAGAAAACAAACTAACCCTGCAGGAAGATCCCTGCAGGCACCAAACTCCCCCCCCCCCGCTGCCGACCCCCCCCCCTTCTCCATGAATTCTCTGGGATGATCACGGTACCCTCCCCCCACCGCGTGGCTGGTAACAGGGAAGATCCCTGCTAGCCAAACGCGAAAAACTAACTGCAGGGAAGGATTTATTTTCCGCCACAGGCAAACAGCCCAGTAGGAACAGCCACCTCTGTCCCCTTAATTAAGTTCCCGTATTTCAACCAGGTTACCAGGAGTGATATCACTCTCCTGAGGATTACACAACAAGATAAAGAACGGATGTTGCTTGAATGCCAGCAAACACCGGGACCATACGCTGCCAGGCTTTGTCAGGCAATGATACCAGATTACTTGCTGCAAGCATGGCGTGGTCAAGTGTCCTACCATGGAGGAGGGAATAAGGATGCACTGCCCAGAAACCTTCTGGCAAGGCTTTCGGAGTACCTCCAGGAGAGCTTCATGGAGATGTCCCTGGAGGATTTCCGCTCCATCCCCATACACGTTAACAGACTTTTCCAGTAGCTACAGACTTTTCCAGTAGCTGAACTGACCGCGAATGCAAAGTCAGGCAAAGTAATCATTAAAAACTGTTTGCTTTTAAAACAAGTTTTATATTTTAAAAGGTAAACTCACCTGAGGTCCCTTCCATGGGGTCAGAGTCTTGGGTACTGGCTTGGGAGGCTTGGGAGGGTACTTCAGTCAGGGTGATAAAAAGATCCTGGCTGTTGGGGAGAATGGAGTGCTGTGTGCTCTCTGCAAGCTCATCCTCCTCCTCCTCCTCCTCCTCCTCTACCCCCTCGGCAGAATCCTCAGGCGTCGAGACTATCCCCGACCCAGAATCCACGAACAAAGGTGGGGTAGTGGTGGCAGCCCCCCCTAGAATTGCATGCAGCTCGGCGTAGTAGCGGCATGTCCGTGGCTCTGACCCGGAGCGACCGTTTGCCTCCTTAGATTTTTGATAGGCTTGTCTGAGCTCCTTGACCTTCACGCGGCACTGCTCAGAGTCCCTATTGTGGCCTCTCTCCATCATGCCCTTGGAAATTTTTTCAAAAGTTTTTGCATTTCGTCTTTTAGAACGAAGTTCTGCAAGCACTGAATCCTCTCCCCATACAGCGATCAGATCCAGTACCTCCCTCACGGTCCATGCTGGTGCTCTTTTTCGATTATCAGCCTGCATGGTTACCTGTGCTGATGAGGTATCTGTGGTCACCTGTGCTCTCCACGCTGGGCAAACAGGAAATGAAGTTCAAATGTTCGCGGGGCTTTTCCTGTCTACCTGGCCAGTGCATCCGAGTTCGGATTGCTGTCCAGAGCGGTCACAATGATGCACTGTGGGATAGCTCCCGGAGGCCAATACCATCGAATTGCGGCCACACTAACCCTAATTCGAATTGCTAAAATCGATTTTGGCGCTACTCCGCTCGTTGGGGTGGAGTACAGAAATCGATTTAAAGGGCCCTTTACATCGAATTAAATGGCGTCGTTGTGTGGACGGTTACAGGGTTAATTCGAATTAAAGCTGATAAATCCGAATTACAGTCGTAGTGTAGACCAGGCCTTACTCAGGGCTCACGCTGCACCCAGACACGCGACCCCTGCCAGACTGTGGAGTGATGTAAAATCCTCCCAGGAACCAGACTGTGCCTGTAACTTCCCCTACACTGGGACACCGCCAGGGCCAGTGTTACCCACAGAGTGGCCAGTGTTGGCCAGGAAGGGGCCTGACCAGGGCTCCAGTGCACAGACTCACGGCCTCCCCACAGTGACTCCCACTGACAGAGCTCTGGGGGGAGGTGAAGCGCCCCTGCCCTGGCAATCACCTATAACATGGGCAGCAGCAGTAACAGCACCTGCCCTTCCCCGGGCAATGGCTCTGCAGACCGGGGTGGGACTGGGAGGGATTCACTGAAACTGGAAATAACAAGGGGGCGGGGAAGAAACCGCCCATTCCCTGTGAATAGTTTTCACCATAATTCCCCATGTCACTTACCGAGGCTGCAGCCCCAGTGCCGCACACGGGGTCATGCCGCCGGAGGGGCTGAGACCCGACCCGCCATCATTATTGTTGTGACTTTTGTAGCTGAAGTGACGGGGCCGAGCCCCCCGCCTGGGCCTGACACGCGCTTCAAAACTGAAAGTACCGAAGTAGGGGAAGTGAAAGTAACGGTCCGTGTCCCGGGCTGGTTGGGGCGGAGCAAATTCCTCTGAAATAAATAAATAAAGGAAGGAAATAAAGAAGCACCAGCAAAAAGCATCACCCCGTTTGCACCAGCCGGCCCCTGCCCTGAGGGGAGGCAGAATGAGGAAGGTGGGGGGGAGCTGAAACCCGGAGTGACTGAGGTGGGAGGCAACAGCTGATCAATGGGGTGGGGGGGGGAATCAGAACGGACTGAATGTGACTCAGGAACTGCCCGGCTGTAGCTGGCCCCTCCTTGGAGGGAGTTTTAATGGCTAAGTCTGAGCTTCACTGAAATCTCGGAGTGGGGGCTCAGAGCTGGTGCTGAAGGCGAAGGCTGGGAGAAGGCGGCGGGGGGGGGTGTTGTACTTAAAGTACTGCACAGGATCTTTTCAGGGGAAATAAGACAAAACGCCATATTTATTAGTAATACATGTATTCATTAACACTGTATTATATGCATATAATATATTACACTTACACACACACACAAACACACTCCGTCTTGTTGTTACCAATTAGTGCTCCCCTTAACTTCACTGGCCAGGTGAGTTAGATGGGGAGGGGATGGAGCTGGGCTTCTGCCGATCCGGATCGATGCTCCCATGTTGACAAGACGAGACCCGGGGTCCTCTGCAAGATACCTCACTTTTATAGCAGCTTTCCTCTTATGCAAATCTATACCAGATTCAAACTCTGTGTCTGTGTTCATTGGTCCTTTGTGCTGCTTTCTTTTGAGTGTTGTCCCAATGCTGCAAAGAGGGTGTTTCCAAAGAAGATGCTTGCTTCTAACCCCCGAGGCCTTCGGTATGTCTGTTTGTCTTTAATGAGCCCACTTGACACGTTTTATTGTCCTTGGGTCTGGCTCCCAGCCCCTCTCCAACAGTTGAGGCTGTCTGGAGGTGCTGCCTTCCATGCCTTGCTCATCCACACCTCATTCATTCAACAGGACAATTGATTAAGAGTGGGGGGGGGGGAGCTCTTGTTCTACTGCTGGTAAAAAGAATTTTTTTTTCTATCTTATTCTATCCTTAGGGGCTATAATATTATACCAAGGGCAATGCAAAGTTTCTAAATGAGGCTTTGATACAAAGTCCCATGAAAACAGAGGTCACACATGGGTAGACCCACCACAAGGTTATATGAAGAGGCACAATGTAAAGTCATATGAAAATTATCAGAGATTTATCTACATTGTCCCCCTTTTGACCTCTCAAGAACAATTCTTGAGTGGTCACCGTATAAATCTTTTGTATTTGTTGCAAACAAGCCAAACAATTATAATCAGGTGAATATAACTAAAACCATTACAATTGACTAAACCCCAGATATAACAAACACAAATGCAAACAATTATAATTATAATAATTGGAAATACAACAAAACCATTACCATTACAATAATTGGGTACATTGACAAACAAGATGAGGCCCAAGTTTGATGCTGCCTTCTTAAGCACACACAACAAATAAGATTTTGTAGGAGTACCACAGTTGTTATGCAAGGTTAAGCTGATTTGGACTTAAACTAACATTTAGTTGTTAAAATGTTGTAGAATTCTGATTAAGAGTGGGGGCGGGGAGAAGCTCTTGTTCTACTGCTGGCAAAAAGAAATTTTTTTTCTATCTTATTCTATCCTTAGGGGCTATAATATTATACCAAGGGCAATGCAAAGTTTCTAAATGAGGCTTTGATACAAAGTCCCATGAAAACAGAGGTCACACGTGGGTAGACCCACCACAAGGTTATATGAAGAGGCACAATGTAAAGTCATATAAAAATTATCAAAGATTTATCTACAGGGGTCCCCTCCTTACTGTTGTGCTGTAACCAGCAGCCCGGAGAGGAGGAGTCCGTGGGGCTCCCTGGGCTCTGAACCCAGTGGCTGGATTTTGATAAATCATGAGTTTCCCCCCACCGCAGCCCCGCCCCTTCCAAAACAGGAGCAGGCGGGGGAGCATCTCCCAGATCTGGTGCCGTGTCCCTACTGCTCATAGCAGATGCTCCCAGTGACCAACACCTCCTGCAACTCCCCCATCAATCACTTTCCCAGCAGCCCTTAGTCACAGCAGCAGTGACTCCAACATGATGTGTGAAATGGGAGGGTTTGCAGGATCAGGCCCTTGTTGGCTCTCTCATATATTATTGCGCCATATTCCATGCAGCAGGAGGAGGGATCCCGGAAGGGATCTGAGCGAGGTGGGAAGGGGAAAATTCCAGCTCAGGAGGGGCATGGACTGAGATCCGGGCAGCTGAAGCTGGTCAGCGTGTCAGGAACTGCTTCCCATCGGAATTTGCTACTAGTAGCAAAAACCTAAACTCACTTGATTTGGAGCCTAAATTTTCGCAGTAGCAGTCCTCTAACTGCCTATGTTTCTGCCTGTAGACATGTGCCCAATGCCTCCCACACACCTGTGTCCTGCCCAATCCCTAACACTCATGAACCTGGGGAACATAGGTGCTCCTCCACTTTTATCTTCCCTTCAGGGCCCAATTCGGTAGATCTGCTCAGAGGCAGACCAGCAGAACTGGTCCCATTCAAAATGTGGCCAGAGGAGGCACTACCTGTCTCATTACATTCAGGCCAGTGATTAGAGCACTCACCTGCAGTATGAAGGGACCCAGGTTCACTTCCCCTCTGTGTGAGGGAGAGAAAGGACTTGAACTGGGGTCTCCCACATGTCATAGGAGAGTGCTCGAAATATAGGTTCCAGCAACTGAAGTTAGTCTGACTGGTTTCTAATTCCCTGGGTCTTCTTTGTTCCCCTTTTTAACCATAGGTACAATGTTTGCCCTCCTCCACTCCTGGGTCCTCATCCCTCCTCCATGAGTTCTCAGAGATAATCATTAACAGTTCTGAGATTGCATCAGCCAGGTCCTGAAGTGCCCTCAGGTGAATTTCATCAGGCACCACCAACTTGAATACATCTAACTTATCTAAATATTCTTTAACCTGTTCTTTCCCTATTTTGGCTGGTGTTCCTCCCCCCCTTGCTGTTAATATTAATTGTGTTGAGTATCTGGTCACAATGAACCTTTTTAGTGAAGACCGAAGCAAAATAGGCATTAAACACCTCAGTGTCAGTGACGGGGACATGGGTGATCATGCCTAGTGGTCAGAGCAGGAGTCAGTAATCAGGAGTCAGAGCCCAGGGTCAAAACATGAGTCAGGGGCTTGATGCCAGAGCCAGGCATCAGAGCTGAGGTCAGACATGAGGAATCTGAATCAAGGGGTCAGAATTGGGTTAGCTAAAACAAAGCAAAACGGGGCAAGGCTAGAACAAAGCAGGAGCTATCACCATGCTGCTGGGCTTAAGAGCTGGTCTACTGAATTTGGCAACCAATCCAGTGCTGTAGCCACTCAAGAGGGAGGGATAGCTCAGTGGTTTGAGCATTGGCCTACTAAACCCAGGGTTGTGAGCTCAATCCTTGAGGGGGCCATTTAGGGAACTGGGGCAAGATCAGTACTTGGTCCTGCTAATGAAGGCAGGGGGCTGGACTTGATGACCTTTCAAGGTCCCTTCCAGCTCTAGGAGATAGGTATATCTCCATATGTTTAAGAGCCTAGTACAGGCCAGCTGCACTTATTAGGTTGCCCAGAGACTGGCTCTGCTGTAGGCCCTGATTCCTGACACTCAGCCTTCTTGAGGTTGTCAGTTATTAGCTCAGCTCTCCTTCTTCACTAAGTAGAGGGCCTACACTGTCCTTCATCTTTCTCTTGCTCCTAACATATTTATAGAACCTTTTCTGATTGCCTTTTTTGTCCCTAGCTAGTTGTAGCTAATTTTCTGACTTGGCCTTTTTCCTTTTGTCCCTATGTGCTTGTGCTAGTCTCCTATACTCATTCTTAGTAACTTGTCCATGTTTCCACTTTTTCTAGGATTCCCTTTTGATTTTCAGGTAATTAAAAAGCTCCTGATGGAGCCATATTGGCCTCTTACTGTTCTTCTGATCTTTCCTTCACATCAGGATAGCTTGCTGGTGCACCTTTAGTAGACTCTCTTTGACAAACTGCCAGCTCTCCTGAACTCCTTTTCCTGTAGATTTTCTTCCCATGGGACCTTAGCTGCCAATTCTCTGAGTTTGTTAAAGTCTGCCTTCAAAGTCCATTTTCCTTATTCTGCTACTCTCACTCCTTCCTTTCCTTAGAATCATGAAATCTATCATTTCATGGTCACTTTCACCCAAATTGCCTTCAACCTTCAGATTCACAACCAATTCCTTCAATCCCATTAGTCAGAATCACATCTAAAACGGCTGGTCCCCACCCCTTACTTCCTCCACCTTCTGAAACAAAAGGTTGTCCCTGATACATTTCAAAAATGTACTGGAACCTTTTGTGTTGTGCCATATTGCTGTTCCAATAGGTATCTGGGCAGCTAAAGTCTCCCATTGCTACCAGGTCTTGCGTTTGGATATTTCTGTTGTTTGTTCTAGAAATGCTACACCTACCTGCTCTTCCTGATTTGGTGGTCTATAGTAGACCCCTCTGATGACATAGCCTCTATTTCCCCCCCTTTTATCTTAACCCATTGTATGGGACCAAGACATAGTTTTGCCTGCCAGTTTTGCCTAACAGTCACAGCTGGGCTGAGGTCTGCCCATGAGGGAAGGGAGTTGCTGTGTCAGAATTAGAGGAATCAAAAGGCCAGGTTCTGTCAACAAGAGTCAGGGTTAGAATCAGGCCAGGTCAGAGACCAGAGGCAGTACCAGGTTAGGATCATGAGTCAGGGTCAAAGTCAAGCTGGAATCAGAGATCAGGAGATGCAGTGTAGTAGTAGCCAGCTAAGATCTATGTGGGTGCCCAGATATCTTCCTAGGCCAGCCCCTGGGGTTAAGTAGGGGCACCTGTCCAATCAGAGGGCTGAAGGGTACTGTCACTCTGGGTGTCCTGGGCGGTACTTCCTGCAGCACCTATTCTCCATAATGCTCCCTGGCTGTACCTCTGCAGGGCCTTCCAGTGGCACTGTGGGAATATCAGCTGCCCCAGGTGCTACAGACCCACATTCTAATCCCTGGGTCCTTACACTCATAGACTTACAACTGGTCTGCCTCTCACCTCCTTCTAGACCTCAGAACAAGTGAATATATTCTTGATGTATTACATAGCACCTCCTGGGCAGCAGGTGGATCCCGCCCCTTTGGGGAGGCTAGCCCCCAGCTCCACCCCTTCTGCCCATTCCCTCCTGCAGCCAGAGCCCCCAGACCTCCTGTCCCCCGTGGCCAGAGCCACAAGCTGCTCCCCCCCACTAAGCCCTGAGCACCACCCCCCTCAGCCAGAGGAGCCCCAGGCCAGCTGCACCTCCCCCCCCGAAACTGCCCAGGGAAAAAATCTCTTCCAAAACACTTTTATATGCCCAATGCAGGTTCCGGGATGGTTGAGGAGGTGCTATGTGCTACATGGTTTCCTGGGTTCCTCAATAATCCCCCTGGAGTCCATGGAGATTACTGAGGAACCCAGGAAGCTGAATAGCACATACTGCCTCCTCAGCCACTCTGGAACCTGCATGGGGCATAATAAAGGAAAAACTTTGCCCTGAATCTCGCAATGTGGGTCCTGCGGCAGCACCAAAGGAGGCAAAAGCTCCCCTGGCCTATTACACCCACCGCCCATGTAACACCTCATCCTTTTTTCTCTGCCTGTCCTCCATGAACAAGCAATACCCCTCTATACCAATATCCCAGTCATGAGATTTATCCCACCAAGTTTCTGTGATGCCAATTAAGTCATCATTTGGCTCATGTACTAATACTTCCAGTTCATTCCCTATACTCCTTGCATTTGTGTATAGACATCAAAGACACTGGATAAATTCTCCCACTGTTATCCCTCTCGCTGCTCCTAGGCCCTCTTGTAATTTTCCATTTCCTGAACTGTGCTCTGATACCTGAACTCTACACAGTATTCTAGTATCTGTCTCTAGTATCTGTCCCATATGCAGAGGTAAATTCAGCTTAATGAGTGGTAAATTCAGTGCCATAAATTCAACTCCAACTCGCTACCCCCCTGTTTATACATCCAAGGATCACATTAGCCCTTTTTGCTACAGCATCGCACTGGGAGCTCAGGTTTAGTTACTTGTCTTCTAGGACCCCTACATCTTTTCCAGAGACACTGCTTTTCAGGATACAGTCCCTCATTCTGTGGATAGGGCCTACATTCTTTAGGATAAATTTTCAAAACTATTTAGGCACCTCAAGATGCAAATAGGTGCCTATAGGGTTTTCAAAAGTAACTAAGCAGGTTAGACAAACACCTGTCAGGGATGGTCTCTACTGAATCTGCCACAGCACAGGGAGATGAACTCGGTGGCTTCTTGTGGTTCCTTACAGGCCTACATGTCTATGACATCTATGAAGTCATAGGCGCTGACTCCGTGGGTGCTCCGGGGCTGGAGCACCTACGTGGAAAAATTGGTGGTTGCTCTGCACCCACCGGCAGCTCCCCGCCCCACACCCCCGCCCCAGCTTGCCTCCACCTCCGCAAACAAGCTGCGTGCCCACTTTTTCCCCCTCGCTCCCAGCGCTTGCCGCCGCGAAACAGCTGGGAGGGAGAGGGTGGAGGGGGAATGCGGCGTGCTCGGGGAGGAGGCGGGGCTGGGGTGGGGATTTGGGGAAGGGGTCCAATAGGGGCAGGGAGGGAGCGGAGTTTGGGGCGGGGACTTTGGGGAAGGGTTTGGAATGGGGGCGGGGCCGAGGGGCGGGAAAGGGGTGGAGCTGGGGTGGGGTGAGCGAGGAAAGTTGGCGCCTATGTATGAAATCATATGATAAAGAAAAAACTTGTGCTAGAGGAAAAATAAAAAGAAAAAAAATTGTGAAATAACAATGGTAAATTACAAAATCCTGGTAAGAACACAGGAAATGTTCTGCTACAAGCAGGGTAAGTGATTGCTTAAATACTAGCCTCAATTACTATTTTCTGTGATTATTTATTATTAAACTGTACACTCAGCAGTACAATGACATCCATGTGCGCCATGCTGACTGAGGTGTGCTAAGGAAAACAGGAGTAACCAAAACACTGCTTTTAAAAGTGAATTAAAAATAAATAAATAAAATGGAGTGAAATTGCATTTACAGTGGCTTATAGGAAACAGTAATTTTCAGGCAATCGGAACAGACCCACATCAAGTGACAATGAATTATTTTATGTAACAAAGACATATGGGGCAATGTGCTTTAAACCACAGCCCTGGGGAGGGGGTGCTGAGATGGGTCAGCAAGGAACACAAACCTCTCTGCCACTCAAGTCCTATTTTAGCATCCACTGCAGCAGACGGCTCACCCCATTGTGGTAACTTTTATCCCCTCTGCCCCTTGCTATCCCTGGGTTTCCCCCTCTGCCCCTGTCTGGCAGCGCATCTCCCTCTATCCTAACTTGGGTTCCTGTGCCCTCTCCCTGATTCTGTCTACCTGTCTCCCTCATTCCCCTGCCTCCACCAGCTGTTCCACCCACCTCTGGACATGTTTCGGACCCTGCACAGATACTGTCTATTCCTACCCCACCCAGCCCCCCGCCCCATAAACCAGGGGCCCCTCTGCAGCCCTTCAGCTGGGAGGAGATTCTGATGGCAAGTGTGAGCAGCAGTTTCAGCAGATGTTCCTGAGCATGTTCAGATCACTCCAGCCTGCTCAGTGACAGCTCAGCAAGGTGGGAAAATTCCTGCAGGGTCTCCTCCGCCCCTTTCCTGGGTTACAGGCAGGGCCAGCTCCAGGCACCAGCAGAGGAAGCACATGCCTCGGGGGGCACATGCTAAGGGGTGGCATTCTATCCACTCTTGTGACGGCACAGTCTGGGGGGCGGCAGTCCGAGAGGCTTTTTTGTTGTTGTTGTTGCTTCGGGCAGCAAAAATAGTAGAGCCGGCCCTGGTTACAGGCTGCTGCTGCCACCTCCATTGTGATCTGGGAGCCAGAGCTGAGCAGCTGCTGCTCCCCAGTGGGGTCTGTCCAAGCCCCCTCTGTGCCCAGCCCAGTGGGGGACTTTCTGTAGGCGCTGGAACTAGCCCCTGGGGCAGCCCTGGGCTCTGCCCACACCAGCCCCTGAGCCACAGCCTGCAGGTGAGGGGAGACCTGGGGGAAAGGGCTGGGGCCAGGCAGGACAGTGACTCTGCACAAACGGCCCCCAGGAGCCTTAGATCTCACAGCCCCTAGGAGGCGGCTGACTTGTTAAAGCTCCTGCCCTAGCTCTGCCCTCAGCTCCAGTCCAGATCTGCCACAGGGGTCAAAGCGGAGGGAAGGGCACAGGGGGTGCAGAAGGACTACGGCACGACCCCAGCGGCGTTTCCCCTTTGTCTCTGGGCAGTGAAGTTGTCAGGAAGGTGAAGGCTGAGAAATAAGGAGGCTGTAGCCAGAAGGAGGGAGCAGAGGCAGGAGACCTGGTGAAATGGGACAGTTAAACATCTCTGCCCAGTCAGGGCTAGTCCGCACTAGAAGCACCACATCTGGTGAAGACTCTCTGTGTCAATGAAGAGAGCTCTCCTGTCGGCAGAACTACTCCATCTCCACGAGAGGGGGAAGCTGTGTTGGTGGGAGAGCATCTCCCGCCGACAGAGTGGCTGCTCTGGACAGCGCTTATGTGATAAATGAAGGGATGGGGGGTAGCTCCCTTTAATGGACTCCCAGCCAGCCAGTAGCTATAAAATCCCTCTTAGTGGCTGTTCTCTAATTGCTCTACCTGTAAAGGGTTAAAAAGTCTAACTGCATACATAGGTAAAGGAAGTAAGTGGGCACCTGGCCAAAAGAGCCAATGGGAAGGCTAAAACTTTTTAAAATTAAAACAGGACTCCCCTTTTGCTTGTCTGTTGTTGTTCTCAGGAAAAGGCAGACAGGGAGCAGTGATGCTGTGAGAAGCTTGGGCCAGGTATGAAAAATCATCAGTATCATACCTAAAAACTACTCATCTAAAACCCCAGATATGTAAGTAAATCAGGAAATGTCTAGAAAGACGCACTTAGGTTTATCCCTTTTATTTCTTTATGGCATGTGGAATCTTCTGTGCTAACCTCAGGTGCTTTTGTTTTGCTTGTAACCTTTAAGCTGGACCTCAAAAAAGCTATTCTTAATGCTTAATCCTTGTAATTGTTTTTTTTTTAATCTAGCTAAAAGCCTAAATTCCCAGCTTTCTTTTTTCTTCTTTTTTGTTTATTAATAAAATTTACGTTTTTTTAAGAACAAAATTGATTTTTTTTTGTGCATATGTTGTTTAATTAGCTGGTGGCAACAGATAATTTCCTTTTTTTCCCCTTTTCTTTCTCAGCTCTTCCCTGGAGGGGGGTGGGGGGGGTGAAAGGGCTTAAGGCTCTGAAAGAAAGAAAGAAAATCCCAAGTGAGCCTTCCTGGTCTCTCAAAGGGTTTCTGCACTTGGGTGGTGGCAGCAACTACCAAGCCAAGTTCAGAAAAAAGCTGTAACTTCGGAAGTTTAATACAAGCCTCAAGTGGCAAGTGTTAAGTTTTAAAGTCCTTGCAGGCCCCCACCTTCTGCACTCGAAGTGCCAGAGTGGGAAATCACCCTTGACAGCTTAGGTCACTGTAACGTGTGTCGCTCAGGCGGGTGACGTCATTACACTCCTGAGTGACATAAGTTATATCGACTTAAGCAGTAGTTTAGACCTGCCCTTAGGGAAGTAACAGGAGAGAGGAACAGAGTGGTCAGCACAGAGGAGTCGGGAGAGCAAGAGCTTATTTTCTGATCTAAAAGTTTCCCCACATTACCAACCCCCTCAGAGATAAGAGGTGGGGTCCACTTCATCAGGTAAATCTCCCCTGTATTAAAGTGCTGAGAGGTGCATTTTTGCTGCAGCAGCTACAGCAGGCCTGAAAGGACATGGACTGGGTGTATTTGTATGAACATTTCCAGACAAACCCTCTTCCTTATAACTAATGTGACACCCCCTTCAATGAGCCTCATGAAGCCCTTGGAAGGATTGGGGCACTTGATGTTTTTGCTCAACTTAGTGAAAATGCCTATTTCTTACTGGGAGCTCTAGCCATATGCACAGAAGGGAGGATTCTTAGTTGGTTTTGCGGGAAATATTTTGTGTTTCAAAAACGATTTTTTTTTTTTACAAAAATTAGTAACTAGCTGTTAAACACTCCCAGGACTTCCAAACACTTTTTTTAAAAGGATGTTTTGCTAGGGAGGAAAGGCCTGTCAAATTTAATCCCCAATGAGGTAGATTGGATTCTCCATCATTGAAATGACCTTGGCACAAACAGTGGGAGTGTGCTAATAAAATTTGCGGATGACACAAAATTGGGAGTTATTTTCAACACGGAGGATGACCAGAATATCATACAAGAAGATCTGGACAACATTGAGAGTAGAAATTGGATGAAATTTAATAATGCAAAATGCAAGGACATGCACTTAGGGACTAACAACAAGAATTTTTGCTATAAGATGGGAATGTATTAGTTGGAAGTGACAAAGGAGAAAAACCTGGGTGTATTGGTCGATCACAGGATAACTATGAGTGGCCAATGTGACGCAGCTGTGAAAAAGGCCAATGCAGTCCTAGGATACAGCAAGTGAGGTATTTCCAATAGAGACAGAGAAGTTTTAATCCTGTTATACAAGGCACTGGTGAGACCTCATCTGGAATACTGTGTGCAGTTCTGGTCTCTACATTGAAGAAAGATGAACTCGAACTGGAACAGGTGCAGAGAAGGCCTGCTAGGATGATCAGATAAATGGAAAACCTACCTTATGAGAGGAGACTCAAAGAGCTTGGCTTGTTTAGTCTAACCAAAAGAAGGCTGAGGGGTGATATGATTGCTCTCTATAAATACATCAGAGGGATAAATACCAGGGAGAGAAAGGAGTTATTTAAGTTAAGTGCACATGTGGACACAAGAACAAATGGATATAAACTGTCCATCAATAAGTTTAGGCTTGAAATTAGAGGAAGGTTTCTAGCCATCAGAGGAGTGAAGTCCCAGAAGAGCCTTCAAAGGAGACCAGTGGGGGCAAAAAACCTAAATGGCTTCAAGACTGAGCTTGATAAGTTTATGGATGGTATAACGTGATTGCCTAAAATGGCATGTATCCGATCTGCGAGTGCTAGCAGCAAGTATCTCCAATGGCTGGTGATGGGACACTAGATGGGGAGGGCTCTGAGTTTTCCCAGGTGTCTGGCTGGTGGGTTTTGTTCAAGGTCTAAGTGATCACCATATTTGGGTACAGGAAGGAACTTTCCCCTGGGTCAGATTGGTAGATTCCTGGGAGTTTTTCACCTACCTCTGCAGCTTGGGCATGGATCACTTTCAGGTTTAGACTAGTGCAGGGTTCTCAAACTTCATTGCATGACAACCCCCTTCTGACAATAAAAATTATTTCATGACCCCAGGAGGGGGGACTGAAGCCTGATCCAGCTCAAGCCCCACTGCCCCGGGTGTGGGGGTAGGGTGACCAGATCACCCAAGTCAAATATCGGGACGCACGCTGCGCCCAGCCCCTGGCCAGTCGTGTCTGGGCTGCTGCCCAGCTGGTGCTATCCCACGGCGGCCCCAGAGTGGGGGCAGCAGGCCCCAGCCCCCCCGTCCCGCTCGGGTCCTGCAGGGGAACGAGTGGGGTTGGGCTGCCGATGCCTCCACCCCGGGGCCGCCGCGGGATAGCACCAGCTGGGCAGCAGCCCAGACACGACTGGCCAGGGGCTGGGCGCAGCGTACGCGCTGCTGGGTCCCCGCAGCAGGCCCCGGCTCGGGGGGTTCGGGGGCGCCAGAGCCGCAGCCGCGGAGCGCCATGGCCGCTTCCTCCCCCGCGGCAGTGGGAGCTGCAGCAGCGGCTGCTCCTGAGTCCCGCTGCCCAGGTGGGGAGAACAGCCGCCGCCTGGCCCCGCGGGCCGCCCCCCTCCTCGCCCAACCACCCAACTGAGTCCTGCCTGCTCGGGGCCAGGCCGGACTCTCACTCACCCCGGCCCCGCGCTCCCCCTGAGTCTCCCGGGCCTCCCTCCAGCGCTTGCAGAGGGAGGGGGAAGGGTGAGCCCGGGGAAGAGGCGGGGATTCGGGGAGGGAGCCAATCGGGGGAGGAGGGGGCGGAGTCAGGGCGGGGGGGGGCGCGAGCACTTCCGGGCTCCAGGCTCCGGAGCATTTCCTTGTTTGTCCAGTGTCCCAACCGCACATCTGTCGGGACGCGGGACAAACAAGGAAATATCGGGACAGTCCCGATAAAATCGGGACGTCTGGTCACCCTATGTGGGGGCCAAAGCCCGAGTCTCACTGCTCCGAAGAGGGGCCAAAGCTGAAGCTCAAGGGTGTCAGCCCCAGGCAGGGGGCCTGCAACCTGAATCCTCCTACCAGGGCCGGCTCTAGGCACCAGCGCTCCAAGCATGTGCTTGGGGCAGCACTTTCCAAGGGGCGGCACTCCAGCCCCCCCGCCTGTTTTCCTTGGGGCACAAAAAGCTGGAGCCGGACCTGAACCAAGCTGTTCCCTGTCAGCTGAGGCTTTCAGGCTGCGCTGGAGCTGACACTGCAGTTCTGGCTGCAGTCGCTAGATGGCGCTCATGGCAGCCGGAGTCGCACAGGCTGGACGGCAGTTCAGGCTGCCCNGGGACAAGGAGCAGGGAGGCTTAGGTAGGGGGTGGAGTCCTGGGGGGCAGTTAGGGGCAGGGGTCCCAGGAGGAGGCAGTCAGGGGACAAGGAGCGGGGGGAGGGTTGGGGGTTCTGGGGGGGGGGAAGTGGGAGGGGCAGGGGTGGGGCTAGGGCAGGATGGGGCGGGGCCAGGGCAGGACAGGGGCGGGGCTCCTCCCGTCCTCTTTTTTGCTTGCTGAAATATGGTAACCCTAGTCTGGGTGGAAGCAGCAGACAACAGAGAGCGACGCTACAGTGAGAGCCCTATTAAAAAATTCACAAAGCAGAACCCAGGCAGATCACAGGGAATGCTGGGTAAGAAGCAGGAGGCAGTTGGCAGCAGGGAAATGGCCGGTGGCTGTTAGGGCAGCACATTTCTGAGAACAGGAAAGTGAAACTAAACCTGTTACTCCTGGGTCACACTGGTGCAAGCAGGAGAATCAGGCCAAGTAAATACAGTCCTGTCAAGTCTTCTGCAGCTCCTCTGAGCAGAGCGGGGTGGTGGTGGGGAAACACCGACATGACTGGGCTGTTGTTCCTGGGCTGGGGTTCTCTCCCCAGGCCCCACGGGTGGGTGGCGCCCTCGGGCAGATATAACACAGGGCTGCTCACTCCAGAGTACACAGAGGCACTGAGCTATGGGGAAGCACACAGGACCTGGCAGCTCCCAGGACAGACAGAGCCTGGGGAGACACTGATCCCAGACATGTGGACTGAGTGGCCCCACCCCCACCATCTCTTCATTCAGGCCCTGAGCTGGAACAGTGCCACAGCCCCAGGGAGACAGATTCAGGGTCCCGCGTGTCTCTGACTCTCCCCAAGATAAAGACCGATTTGTCTCCATGCAGCTGCGACAGGGCTGATGGAGGATCCCACTTCTGCCTGAATGACCTGAAAGGGAGGAATCTCTGCTACGGAGCAGGGAGGGGAAACAGCTGGGCTCACAGCCCCCCAGGGCCAGGGTAGGACAACAGCTGGGCAGGTTCTGTCAGTAACTGGGAGCTGCACATGGCTCAGGGCTTGTTTGGGGCCACCAGGGTTTGTATCCCCAGGGAGAGGGGTTTGCACAGAGGAGGCTCCCAGGGGTGAGGTTCCCTCTGGGGGAGGAGCCCCTCAAACCTTCTCATGCCTAGGGCATCTGTAGAAGGGACTGGAAACCTCCCCTCCCCTGTTGCATTGCCCATGGATCTGGAGCTGACCTGGGAGCTGGGAACCTCCCTCTCCACTTATTGCTCCTACTGCTCCTTCCAGTCTGAGGCCAGGTCTATGCTACAGAATTAGCTCCATGTAAGGCAGCTTATGTCGACCGATGTAAGTATCTGCACTAAAATTGTGCTCCAGCCAACGTAAGTCGCCCAAAACATCAACTGAATAACTCCACCCGTGCGAGAGGCACAGCACTTAGGTCGATGTAGTTAGAGTGATGCTGTGTCAGTGTAGGTTGCTTACATTGACTGTTGGCTGTCAGCCCTGTGTGGGGCTCACAGCTGGTGCCCTCCCCCATCCCCGGAGCTGACAGCCTGAGCTGTCAGCTGGGCACAGGGCTCAGTTTCACAGTAGGGAACCTACCAGCAATGGAATCGACATTGTTGTCAGTTTCACAGCTGCTATTATTTCACATTTTGTCTCCCACTGTCAGCCCTGGGGTGGGGAGGCTCCAGCTGTGAGCCGGCATGGCTGTCAGTGCCCCACTCTCTGGCTGTCAGTGCCCCACAATGCCCCAATTTAGTCGGTGCAAGCGCTCCTGGTGAGGACGTGCACCACCGGCAGAAGGAGGGGAGTGTGGACACCAACAATTTAATTACTGTGGTGGCTGTAGGTCGACCTAACTAAGTCAATCTCCACTTCCCTCGGGCTGGGAGACTTGGTCCCTGGCCCAGTCCTGGGGCGTTCGCTCTCCCGGAGCTGGCTCGGCTCCTGCAGGCGCTCAGGGGAGCAGGGCTGGGGGGTGGGGTCAGGGAGGGCAGCAGCTCTGGGACTTGCAGACCCCCACCTAGGAGCAGAGCTGGGGCGAGGAGGGGCCGTTGGTGCAGAGTCACTTTCCTGCCTGGTCCAGCCCTTTCCCCTGGGGCTCTCCCCTCACCTGCAGGCTCCGACTCAGGAGCTGATGTTGGCAGGGGCTGGTTCCAGCCACCGCAGAAAGTCCCCGGCTTGGAGAAAGTTTTAATGACCAAGTTGTTTCAGTGAAAGCTCTGGGGAGTCTCGGCTGGTGCTGAAGGCGGCTGCTCGAGGCTGAGGCCAGACGCATCATGGTCCCGTCACTGTTGTGCTGTTCAGGGCAGCAACAGCCCAGAGAGGGGGACCTGCACCCCCAGAACAGGGATCAAGAGGAGGACTGGCCTGCGTCCATAGGATCCCTGGCAGTGAGCCAACCGGCTGGGTTCTGATCAGTCCCATGATCCCCTTACCCAACCCCAGCGCCCTCCACAACAGGGAACCGGAACAGGACAGGGAGCAAATAGCTCAGATGTGGCCAGGTCCCTGTCACTCCACACAGAGTCTGCCAGCCATGGAGAGACTGGTGTCAATCCTCTCCCCCTGCCAGCACCCTCTGCCCAGTGCCCCCTGCCTCTGCCCCACATCTCTGCCCCTCCCCCCTCTCCCCAACTCTGCCCCCTCTGCCCAGTGCGCCCTTCCCCTATCCCCTCCATCCAGCACCTCCTGCCCCAGCCCCCCTCTGCCACGCCCTCCCTCTGCCCAGCACACCTTACCACTGCCCCAGTGTCATGGATCCAGAAGGTCTGGTCTAGATCCCAACCTTTAACCAGTCCTCTGGGAGTGACCCCTTTAATGTGCTGGTCCCCAAGGACCCACACAGTTCCACGGGGCAGGGCTGTGGCCTCCAAGGCTCCCAGGTTGCATCTTCAGTGACCCCGTCTTTCTCCATGGCTCCCTGCAGCTAATCCAGCCCAGCCAGACTCCTGCAGGAGGCTTGTACTGGGCCCCTTCAGGGCTCAATGCTCTGAGGGACTTTCTGTAGTGACACCAGAGTGATAAAGTGGGAATTTTCTGCAGTATTTTTATGAATCCTATGTGTGCCGCAGTTTCCCTCATATTTTGCCTGGCTACCCAATAGGGGTGGGTGGGAACAAAGTTTGCTTGCAGGGCAGGCTGGGAGGCATAGGGCGTGTGTGTCACCTGGCAGTCTGAGCCTGAATGGGTCATTAGAAAGGACTGGTCAAGGTCGACCCCCTATCAGTGAAGAATCCAAATTGACAACGGAAAACCCGACCACCAGGACATTGACACCTAGCAGCCAATGAACCAGAGGGAGATGGAGTTCTCCACCTCTCAGCAGGGAAGCGGAGCAGACCCCAGCTTGAGAACAAAGGACTGAAGGTGTGAGGTGGGGATAAAGGGCTTCTGGAAGAAGCGGGGGGCTCTCTCACCTGGGAATGGACTGAGTGTAAGCAGGGGAATGGTCCTGCTATTCTGGGGAACTTTCCTGGCTTCTGCACTACCCCGGTGGAATCGGAGAATGAAAGGATCTGAGTCCTCGCTCCCACTCCCTTTACCCAGAGACCTGTCTGCCCTCGAGGACTCCCCTTCCGCTCCCCCATGCAGCAGGCTTCGTAACCCCGATAAGGCTGGGCCCAAGATTCCTGGGATGGTTAAACCCCAGTCTTCAGGGCCGGCTTTAGGAAGTGCGGGGCCCAATTCAAACATTTTCGGCTGGGCCCAAGCAGGGATGACTAAAAAAAACCATATAAAAAAAAGCCTTTCATTTCTTAGCAACCAGTTCCCTATAAAAAGTTCTGATTTAAGGGATGTGCCACAGTATGTATTTTTTGTACCAATAGGGTTACCATACATCCTGGACGGCAATTTAAGAACCAAAAAGCCTGACATATCCGGGAAAATACAGATGTATGTTAACCCTACCTAAAGTTCTTTTTTAAAAAGATGGGCCTGAACTAGAAATGAGTTCCTTTTCACATGTGGGTCCTCACCACTCCCTGGGGGTGTGCTAGGGTGACCAGATGTCTTGATTTTATAGGGACAGTCCCGAATTTTGGGTCTTTTTCTTATATAGGATCCTATTACCCCAACCCCCTGTCCCGATTTTTCACACTTGCTGTCTGGTCACCCTAGGGTGTGCACATGTGTGGGTCCCAGCTGCTCCCTGCCCCCCTCATTGAAGCAGGTGTGCAGGGTTACTGCCCTGGGTACTGCAGGGCACCGGTGGACATGGGGCTGGCTGGAGGCAGGGCAGGGGCTGACTGGAGGTAGGGCCTGGCTGCAGGCAGGGCAAAGGGTGCGGGACTGGCTGGAGACAGGGGTGTGTGGAGCTGGCTGGCTTCAGGCAGGGCCGCAGAGGGGTGCGGCAGCGATTGGCAGGGCTGGAGACAGAGGAGTGCGGGACTGGCTGGCTTCAGGCAGGGGGGTGCGGCAGGGGTTGGCTGGAGACAGGGCAGGGGGTGCAGGGCTGGCTACAGGCAGGGCAGGGGGTGCAGGGCTGGTGCGGGCAGGGCAGGGGGTGCAGGGCTGGCTGGCTTCGGGAAGGGCCGTAAGGGGGTGCGGCAGGGGTTGGTTGGAGACAATGCAGGGGGTGTGGCAGGGGCTGGCTGCGGGCAGGATGGGGGTGTGGGGCTGGCTGCGGGCAGGATGGGGGTGCGGGGCTGGCTGCGGGCAGGATGGGGGTGTGGGGCTGGCTGGAGACAGGGGCTGGTGCAGGCAGGGCAGGGGGTGCGGGGCTGGTGCAGGCAGAGGGTGCGGGTACAGCCCGCCATGTACGGTAAGTGCCCCCTCCTCCTCCTCCTCCCTCCCCCACCAGGGTAGCAGCAGCAGCCCGGGGGCTATTTAAAGGGCCCGGGGCTCCCCTGCTTCCACCGCCCTGGCCCCTTAAATAGCTGCAGGAGCCCTGGGGAAGTGGTGGGGCTCCAGTGGCTATTTAAAGGGCCAGGGCGGTAGAAGCAGCGGGAGCCCCGGACTTTTTAAATAGCCCCCAGAGCCCCGCAGCCCTACCCCAGGGCTCCAGCAGTGGGGCTCTGGTGGCAATTTAAAGGGCCTGGGGCTCCAGCCCCTGCTGGAAGCCCCAGGCCCTTTAAATTGCCCCCTGGGGAAGCCGGGCCACCCGGGTACAGCACACCGTCTCTTGCCGGTATGCCATACCGGGGCTTGGGCGCAGGGCCCTCTTAGGGGCGGGGCCCGGTTCAGGGGAATTGGTTGAATTGGCCTAAAGCCGGCCCTGCCAGTCTTGTCGGGGTCACTTAGGACAGGGGCTAGGGTGTCCCCACCCTGGGATACTCTCACCTCACCGGCCGCTTCCCTGACCCACTGATCACCACATTAAGTTCAAACCAACTACTATTTACTAAACAGAAACTGTAAGAAAAACATGGGGAAAATGGAAAAGGTGAAAGGAACAAGGGACCCTACCCAGTTTTCCCTCTACTTTTTATGTCCATAGGTGGAATGGATTTTTTTATGTGCACCAATATGGAGGTGATGTGTGGTGGGGGTGGGGCCAAGGGGTTCGGAGTGTGGGAGGGGGCTCTGGGCTGGGACAAAGGGTTCGGTTAACAGAGGGGTGAGGGCTTTGTCTGGAGGTGCGGGCTCTGGGATGGGGCTGGGGATGAAGGGTTTGGAGTGTGGGAGGGGGCTCAGGGGTGGGGCCGAGGGTTGGGCTGCAGGGGCTGAGGGTTCCAGCTGGGGGTGTGGGCTCTGGAGTGGGGCCGGGGATGAGGGATTTGGGGTGAAGGCTGCCCCGGGGAAAGAGGACTCCCCCCAGCCCTCTCTCTTACAGCAGCTCGGAGCCGGGGGAGGGGTGCCTCTCCCCAGCGGCAGCAGCTCCGGTGGGCTGGGCCAGGGGAGGGGCACCTCTCCCCACCTGCGCGGCCCTTGTAGCTGTGCAGCTTACAGGGAACTTAGGCCCCACCCTATGGGCACGGGGAACACCACAACCAGCCATCTCTGTAACATAAAAAACGTACGCAGTCTGTTCCTCACATGTCCCAGGCTCCCTCCCAGGCTCTGGGTGTGTTGCAGTGATACCGTGGGTCAGACACCTGCCCTGGTGGTGGCCACATGCCCTCAGGCTTTAGGTGAGACAGACTCCTGGCAGATACTTGTACACTCTGCAGGGACTGGTGCACCTCGCCCTGCATTTGCAGTGACACTCAAACAGCATTATCCAAACAGTCGAGATTGTTAGTCAGTGGGACACAGCACAGGAAGTCCTTAGGCTAGCACAGAGAAATGAAGGTTAAAGCATAGACCACTCTTGTCAGTCAAGCTGTAATGAGTCCCATGGTTCAAGCTCTGTCTGTCTCTCCATCTGACCTGCCTTGAACCATGCTGCCATCAAAGCCATCTGTGCTCTCACTGTCTTCATTCCTTTATCCTTCTCAGTGTGTGTCTACACTTTAAATGCTGCATTGGTGCAGCTGCACCAGTGCAGCTGCGCCGCTGTGGCATAAGAACATAAGAGTGGCCCTACTGAGTCAGACCAAGCGTCCATCGAGCCCAGTATCCTGTCTTCCAACAGTGGCCACTGCCAGGTGCCCCAGAGGGAATGAACAGAACTGGTAACCATCAACTGATCCATCCCCTGTTGCTCATTCCCAGCTTCTGGAAAACAGAGGCTACAGACACCATCCCTGCCCATCCTGGCTAATAGCCATTGATGGACCTATCCTCCATGAATTTATCTAGTTCTTTTTTGAACCTTGTTATGGTCTTGGCCTTCACAACATCCTCTGGCAAGGAGTTCCAAAGGTTGACTGCATTGTGTGAAGAAATACTTCCTTTTGTTTGCTTTAAACCTGTTGCCATTTCATTTGGTGACCCCTAGTTCATGTGATATGAGAAGGAGTAAACAACACTTCCTTATCTACTTTCTCTACACCAGTCATGATTTTATAGACCTCAATCATATCTCCCCTTAGTCGTCTCTTTTCCAAGCTGAAAAGTCCCAGTCTTATTAATCTCTCCTCATACGGAAGCCGTTCCATACCCCCTAATCATTTTTGTTGCCCTTTTCTGGCACTTCCATGAACACGCTCTAAGCTGATGGCAGAGCACTCTCCCATCAGCTTAGTTAATCCACCTCCCTAAGGGCTTGTTTACATGTACAGCGCTGCAGCTGCGCCACTGCAGTGTGTGTGGTGGAGACACTCTATGCCGATGGAAGAGAATTCTCCTGTCGGCATAATAAACCCACCTCTGCAAGCGGCATAAGTTGTGTCGGTGGGAGAAGCTCTCCTGCCGACATCGTGCTGTCTACACTAGGGAGTTAGGCCCATTGTGATACATGGCTAGAAAGGGTTAAGCATCCTGCAGGATAAATGACCCAAATTCAACCTTTAGGGACATACTGGTAGATAATGTTTATGTTTTTGTGGGTTTACATATATACTGTTAGAGCTTAACAATGTAACCAAACAGTCCCTGTCTATACTGTATTCATCTCTCTTTGAAGTGTATAGCAAATCACCTGCGAATGGTGGGAAATGGGCAATTGTCTTATATTAATCCATATAGCTAATTGCTGGTGATTCGTGGAAATAGGTCTATTTCAAAGTCTCCTGAGGACTCTGAGCTGTCAAAGAAGACCTGGAACTGTATAAGAATGTTTGGGGTCATGATCCTTGTTAGCTCAGATCTGCTTGATGCTTCATGCAGGGGAAGTTTAAGTTGTAAGACTGAGATCTCCAGTCCCATCTGGATCACCCTGAATATGGACATTGGACTATAACCTATGGACTAATTCTGAAAGAACTCTTTTCAACTACAAAGTTCATCATCTCTACTAGGAATCTGATCTCAGAACTGTACTAGTGTCTATATGTTTACTGATCTTTTAACCAATAGTCTCTCTCTTTTCTTTTTAATAAATTTTAGTTTATTTCATAAGGATTGGCTGTAAGTGTGTATTTGGTTAAGATCTGAAATAGTCATTAACCTGGGAGGTAATGTGTCCGATCTTTTGGGATTGGTAGAACTTCCTTATATGATGAATAAGGTTTTCAGTAATCCTCATCATATTTGACTTGGGTGTCTGGGTTGAGGCCTAAGGCTGGGTTGCTTTAAGGGAACTGTGTTGTTGGCTTCTGGGTAACCAGTAAGGTAGTATAGAAGCTGGCTTGGTATTGGGATATCCACCAGCTTTGGGGATTGCCTGCCCCATTCTTTGCAATTTACCCTAATTGAGTAACTCCATTGTGGCTCCCTGGGACCCTGTCACACTGGTATAACTATGTCACTCAGGGGTGTGGATTTTTCACACCCCTGACCAATGCAGTTAGAACGATATAGGTCTGTAGACCAGACCTCTCCCCCAAAGGCCTTTCCCCAGCCACCTGACACCTTTCCACTCTGTTCTCCATCTGGGGTCTTTCCTCTGCCTCCCTTCCTGCCATGGGGTGTGTGTGGGGGGGGAAATCTCCTTCCTTTTGGGTGTTGGTTGCTGGTTGGGAACAGCCTGGCCATGGGGTTCCCACTGTCTTTCCAGACCCTCCACAGATAGGGGTCAGTTTTTGGTCAGTCTGTAATGACCCTGTAGTGAGGTGGTGTGGGTCCCCGCCACCCTAGAGAGAGACGAGCCCCACCGGACACCAGAATGGGCAGAGCCAGGGAGCTCTGAGCCTGCTCCCAAGAGGTTCAGGTGTGGCACAGGAAGTATAAAGGCCTGACCCCAGAGCTCACTGGGAGGGCAGCCGCCAGGGAGACCAGACGCCTCTGGCCTAGGTCATGATGGGGAAATCCCAGCAGCCTGCAGCAGACACAAGGGCTGGCTGGGCCTGCCCCACGCCAGCTACCTGGAGGAGTTGCCAGGCCTGCCCTGCACCAGCAATCCCGAGGAACCCATGGTGCTGGACCCCCCTGAGGACACCACCCTGACCCAGGTACCTCAAGAGGGGGAGTCTGGAAGTAGCCCGGGGGCAGCCAACCCTAGTCTGGATGCAGCACTGCCAGAGCCCATGTCAGTGTGTTGCGGCCAGGATCCCCACTGACTAAGTAGCGGGTCTTCTGCCTCTGCTAGGGCCCTGGGCTGGGACGCAGTGCAGTGGGAGGGCCTGCAGTCTCCCCCTCTCCCAGGTCTTTGGCTTACTGTTACATACAGTTGTTGCTCAGCCCCTGCCTGCGGGCCTGAGCACCTGACTCATCATTGCCCCGCCCTGACGTAGGACCTGGGCTGACGACTGTGTTGTTTCTGCCCTCACAAAGGCCATGGAGGAAGACTCCCGCGGCTGGACTAATTCCCTGCTAGACTTCTTCCTGAACTTAGTGAGGTGGTGTGGGTCCCCGCCGCCCCAGAGAGAGGCAAGCTCCAGCTAATCTCTCTACAGACCCACTCGCACCACTCCAGACACTTCATGTCTCCACCTCCGGCCCAAGATTCAAGAGCAGCTTTTTAACTATTTACACTCCATGCATAGCAATGCAGAGCACAGAGCTATGCACAGGAATCAAACATATTACCAAAATCACAGGCACTGACTTTGTCCTTTCCCAGGGGGCACTCGACCTCCACTCCGCTCCACCCCAGGCCCTGCCCCCATTCCATCCCTTCCCTCAAGCCCCCACCCCCGTCCCACCTCTTCCTGCAGCTGCCCTGCCCTTGCCCCACCTCTTCCCATCCCATTCTGCTCCCTCCCCCAAGCGTGCCCCGTCCTTACTCCTCCCCTTCCCCTCTGCACTTCCTGCAGGCAGCTGAGCAGCCGATCCGTGGCGGGCAGGAGGTGCTGGGAGGGAGGGGGAGGCACTGATCGGTGGGGCCGACCGGCAGTCAGGAAGCACTGAAAGGGAGGGGGAGGAGCTGATATGGGGGTCGACAGTGGGTGCTGAACACCTACCATTCCTTTCCTGTGGATGCTCCTGCCCCGAAGCACCCATAGAGTCGGTGCCTATGACCAAAATCCCCACTTTGTCACACTGCCCTCTCCCAATAACAATCCCTGCCACTTCCTTTTCTCCCCAGAGCTCCCTCCCCCGAGCTCCTCCTGTAACTGGCCCCTCTACCCAGCAGCCGTTAGTCATGGCAAGAGCCCCCACCCCACACACACTCCAGCAGAACGATTCCCACAGGAGGGGTTACAGGATCAGGCCCTTGTTGGCTCACTCATTTACTGTTGCTCCATATTTCCTATGGGGGGAGGACAATTCCTCCATGGGGGAGGGGCAGACCTGGGGGGATGGGGCTCCTGCACCAGAGCCCAGGTACGGACTGAAACCTAAGCTGGCCGGGCAGCCCGGCCGGGGCAGGGCTAGAAAATGTTCCCCTCAGAATTCACTCCTGTGGCTGGAGCCATGTGAACATGCTCAGTGACAGCTGCTGCAGCCCTCACTCACCCTCAGAACCTGCTCCCTGCTGTAACCGGGGCTAGAGGAGGCATTCGGAGGGGCGCGGTGGGCAGGATGTGGGCAGGGGCCGAACCTGGCCAGAAGAGGGTGAAATAGGTGGAGGCAGGGCAAGGAGGGGGGCAGAGAGGTAAAAAGGGGAATGGGGGGAGGTGATGCGCTGCCAGATGGGGCCGAGGAGAAACCCCAGGGTAGGGAGGGGCAGAGAGGATAAAAGTTCCCAGAGAGGGGCCTTTTTCCCTGGCAGGACAGAACATCTCAGCCCTCCCTGCTCTGAAAGGAACCGGGCAGCACAATGCCCAGACAAGGCTGCTCTTCCCTACCTGAAACGGTGTGATCAGCTTCTGAAGGAGACTTGAGTCACTGAAATATTTTACACACACAGACACTCACAGCCACCCACTCACCGACACACACCCATGTGCATGCACACCCACACACACCCAATGCACATGCGCACACACATGCCCCCCATGAATACACACACACAAACACACACCCCATCCTAAAAAGATCATAATTTTCATTTGTGTTTTTGGTAGTTGCAGGAATTCCCTGTCAGTTTCCATATGGGGGACATGTCTGCATATGACCTCACAGTTGTTCACAAGTTTGTCTTATCTGCTATTTATTCTGGTTGCCTGAATGTGGTTCCTGTAATTCACTGGGAATGTAGTTTTCCTCAAATTAATTATTTACTTTTAAACAGGTTATTTTTATTGCTCTTATAACTCACCCTATGTTGCCATTGTGACTCTGTCATTTGCTGTTCCCCGGAAGACCACATCTACAGAAGCACAAGAAACAACATACAGAAACATCACTGTTAGTTCATGCACAGCATTGAATCATTGTAGCGAAATACACCTCTTTTCACATAGCAATCACTTTCTTACTGACCCTTGGCAAGCGCACATCTCAGCAAACACCCTAAGTAAGCATGGTGAGCTCAGCCAGGGCTGGCTTTAGTAAGAGCGGGGCCTGATTCCTGGGGTCCGGGCCCGGGACGAGGCCCAGGGGCTGGGCCAGCGAGCTCGGCTTGTGCCGGGTCTGGTGCCCCGGGGCCCGAGCCAGGCCGGAGCCAGAGCCGGGGGTGCTTGGCCGGGGCCGGACTGGGCCGCGCCTCCCTGGAGCCCTCCTCGCACCCCCCCGCCCCAGCTTACCTGCTGCCTCCTGCCCCTGCTTGTTTTCAGACTTCCCGCGAACATGTGATTCGTGGGAAGCAGGGGAGGGGGAGGAGCAGGGGGACAGAGCATTCAGGGGAGGGGAGGAGAGGGAAGTGAGCTGGGAGCGGGGTGGACAGCTGCGGGGCCCACTTAGGCATGGGGCCCAATTCAGTGGAATAGGCTGAATCGGCCTAAAGCCGGCCCTAAGCTCAGCCCGGGTTGAGGGGGTGTGTGCGCTCAAGCTGGGGTAAGGGGCGATGGTGGTGATTCAATGGTCACGGTGCAGCTGACTGGAAAAAATATTGTAAATTCTTCCACCATTTTCCACTGGCTGGGGTCATTAAAGCAAATATCTCACTCCTGAGGATAAGCAAGGATGCAAGGTTCATCTACTGTATGTGTGCAGTTTGACATCCAGTTCTTATGCTGCTCGTCTGTGTGCTGCTTGGGTCCCTGAACAAGTGATTGCTGAGTAGCATGGGAAAATTTCCTACAATGGGGGAAGGAACAAAGCAGCTCTACCAAGCCTGTTGTTTAAACACTCCTTGCTGCTGTCCAGCTGCCTTGTGTAAGGTTTCATGAGCCAGGGCTGTAAGGGGTAAGCCGGGTCTCCCAGGATTACTATGTGAATTTCCACATCCCCCACTGTGATCTTGAGGTCTGGAAAGAACCCCCCCGCTGTCATCCACCTTTCCAGACCGGCCTGCATGGATGTCCATGAAACGCCCCCGGTGATCCACAAGCAGCTGCAACACCATGGAGAAGTATCCCTTCCTACTGATGTATTTAGAGGCAAGGTGGTCTGGCACTAAAATTGGAATGTGTTTGCCATCAATCGCCCCGCCACAGCTAGGGAAACCCATCTCTGCAAAGCCATCCACTATGTCATCCACATTTCCCAGAGTCACAGTCCTCCACAGCAGGATGCGATTTATCGCCCTGCATACGTGGAGTAATAGAGTCCCAACAAAAAGAAGAACAGGAGTACTTGTGGCACCTTAGAGACTAACAAATTTATTAGAGCATAAGCTTTCGTGGACTACAGCCCACTTCTTCGGATGCATCTGAAGAAGNTGAACTTTCCCACTCCAAATTGATTTGCGACTGACCGGTAGCAGTCTGGATTCACCAGCTTCCACAAAGTGATTGCAACACACTTCTTGACTGAAAGGGCAGCTCTCAATCTGGTGTCCTTGCACTGCAGGTCGGGGCCCAGCTCAGCACATAGCTCCAGGAAGGTTGCTTTATGCATCCTAAAGTTCTGTACCCACTGGTCTTCATCCCACACCTGCATGACAATGAGATCCCACCAATCATGCTTGTTTCCCTAGCTCCAAAGTGATGCTCTACCATACACAGCTGCTCTGTGAATGCCAAAAGCATTGATAAGTTATTGCTGTCCATATCACACTCGGGTGCCTGCAATTCATCCTCTGTCAGTAACTTTGTGAGTAACTCTGCTGCCATGCGTGATGTTCTCTCGACAGCTAACAGGGCATAGGAGAGACGTGCGAGATCCATCCTCTCTCACTGCAGATGCTGGGATGCACTACAAAGACTGACAGTTGGAAAAACGGTGTGAAAGGGAAGCCAGAACAATGCAAAAGGAAACCAGAAACCATTGGAGGGCTGGGACACAAAGCAATACATGACGGGACATTTTGCATGTCTCAGGATGCTCCGCACTCTATTTCCGCCTTCCCACAACACCTAGCGATAGATGTGTTGCCAGGCACTTGGTATGCAGACAAAACTACACAGGATCATTTCAGGGGACAAGGCAAAGATCTCACATTTATTATGATAACACAATTTGATTTATGACCAATAACTAATACCTAATACCTATACACACACACACACACACACACACACACACGATGTTCTGCAGCTGCTGTATAGTTATGGTCCTGAACATAGCTTGAGTCCATGGCTTGAGTTTGCAGCTTGGGTTCGTAGCTTGTGGTGGCTAACTGGCCAGGAAAGCCGGGCACAAGGACGAGCTGGGTCTCTGTTGGGCATGCACCGATGCCCTTCCATGATGGCAGCAGAACGTTACCCTCCAAAGTCTTCCATCTCACCCATCCTTTTTGTAGGCTTTAGTTTGAATCCAGAGTCTATAAGTCTTGCTGTGTCACACTGCCTCTGGGTTTGGTGATTGATCACCCGTCAATTGAAGACATGACTTTCAGCCTGGGACCTGGCTTTGATCTTCCTTCTATTGTACCTTTGGTCTTTCTTTTTAGGGTGGACTCTTCTTACTTTCAAGTATCAGAGGGGTAGCCGTGTTAGTCTGAATCTGTAAAAAGCAACAGAGGGTCCTGTGGCACCTTTAAGACTAACCGAAGTATTGGAGCATAAGCTTTCGTGGGTGAATGCCCACTTCATCAGTCGCAAGCCTTCACATCTCCACTGCTTGCATCTGATGAAGTGGGTATTCACCCACGAAAGCTTATGCTCCAATACTTCTTACTTTGTTAGGGCTGTTTGCATCTTCAGCCATTGGTGTTTGAACTCTATCTCATCAGGACAGGCTGGTGCTGGAGGTTGATTCCATCATCATACATACCTCATTCACACATCTAAACTAAACTAATAAGATTACAGCAGGGTTTGCAAAAATGAAGGTTGCAGCAAGCCCATACAAAATGAAGTAAGCATTTTAAAATGGGGTTTGAATTACAATATGTCAAACAGTGAACAGAAGTAGACAGGTATAGTGAATGGCAAACAGTGAACAAAAGTTACAATACTGAAACAGTGCAAGTCTCAGTGATTTAAGCAGGAATTGGATTGACAGTGAAACTTACAAGGGCAACTGGCTGAACGCTGTGGCTCTTTTTAGCATCTTAATTGTCAATTAGCCAGTTATTGGGGTAACCAGTTTTATGAATGAATGTTGTTTCATTCATAAAACTTTACTTATGAAGTTACATTAAAAAGCGAACAATTAAAAAACAATTTCATTCATCAGTTCTACACACTGTGGGATACATACCCACAGTGCATTGCTCATGCTGTCAACAATGGTGCCCCGAATGTGGACACGATCTGTCAGAGGGAGCAAATGTAGACTTGCTTTGGCCACTTTGCTTTTGTGTCAACATTAGTTTCACTGACAAAACTTGCCAGTGTAGACAAGCCCTTTGTTGCTAAAACTTTGCTGCAAAAAGCCCTATGTCTCTTGTTGAGGTGGTTTTATTTGTCACCAAAAGTCACATGGCAGTGTGTACATCTCCACTGCTTTGTTGAAAAAAGCTGAGTTTTGCTGACAAAACTCTATAGTGTAGACAAGGCCTTAGATAAGTTAGATGTCTTCAAGTTGGTATGGTCTGATGAAATACATCCTAGAGTACTCTAGGAACTGGCTGAGAAGATCTCGGAGCAATTGTCTTTGAGAACTCGTGGAGGATGGGAGAGATCCCAGAAGACTGGAAAAGGGAAAATCTAGCACAACACAGGGATTATAGACCAGTGAACTTAACTTCAGTACCCGGAAAGATAATAGAGCAAATAATCAAACAATCAATTTGTAAGCATCTAGAAGACAATAAGGTGTTAAGTAACAGTCAATATGGATTTGTCAAGAACAAATCACGTCAAACCAATCTAATGATCTTATTTGATTGTGATGGGGGGAAGCAGTAGATGTGATATATCTCCAAACATGACCTTCTCTTAAAGAAACTAGAGAAATGTAGCCTAGATGAACCTACTATAAGGTGGGTGCACAACTAGTTGGAAAAGTATACTCAGAAAGTAGTTCACAGTCAAGTGGAGTCATGGAGGGATCTGGCCTGGGCCCAGATCTATTCAATATCTCCATAAATGATTGGATAATGGCATAGAGAGTTCATTTATAAAGTCTGTGGATGATATCAAGCTGGTTGCAAGCCCTTTAGAGGACAGGATTAAAATTCAAAATGATCTTGACAAACTGGAGAAATGGTCTGAAGTAAATAGGATGAAATTCAATAGGGACAAATGCAAAATTTCACACTTAGGAAGGGATAATCAATTGCACAAATACAATTTGTGCCTAGGAAGGAGTACAGCAGAAAAGGATCAGGGGATTATAATGGATCACTAACTAAATAGGAGTCAACAACGTCATAGTGTTGCAAAAAAAAAAAAAAAAAGCAAACATTTTGGGATGTAACAGAAGTAGCGTCGTAAACAAGACAAGAGAAGTAATTCTTCCACTCTACTCAGCACTGATAAGGCCTCAATTGGAGTACTGTGTCCAGTTCTGGGTACCACACTTGAGGAAAAATGTGGACAAATTGGAGAAAGTCCAGAGGAGAGCAACTAAAATGATTAAAGGCCTAGAAAACATGACCTATGAGGAAAGATTTGGGGGAAAAAATGGGTTTGTTTAGTCTGGAGAAGAGAAGAGTGAAGGGGACATGAGAACAGTCTTCAAGAACATAAAAGGTTGTTATAAAGAGGAGGGTGATAAATTGTTCTCCTTAACCTTCGAGGACTGGACAAGAAATAATGTGCTTAAATTGCAGCAAGGGAAATTTTGTTTAGACATTAGCAAAAACTGTAAGGGCACTTATGCACTGGAACATGTTACCTAGAGAGGTTGTGGAATCTCCGTCACTGGAGGTTTTTATGAACAGGTTAGAGAAACACCCATCAGCGATGGTTTAAATGGCTGAGTAGGGGGCCCATAAAAGCGGCCGCCCAGCCAAGCAGCGGCACAGGTGCGAGCAGCGGCACCGGAGGCAGCACACAGGGCGGCTAACAGGGGAGTTTGAGAGGGAGTTTGCAGGGGGAGGTAAAGGGGGAGGCAGGAGGGCGCGGTGTGGTGTGTGCTCTGAGTCCACAAGTGCTGTGGGCAGGGATTGCAGCAGCCATGAGCCAAGCAGCAGCTGACAGAATGCAGATGGCTGCATGTGGAAGCTGTGGTATGTATATAGTCCTAACAGGGAACACAGGTATGTGTGTATGAAGTGTCGCCTGATAGTGTTACTGGAGGAAAAGATTAAGGGTCTGGAGATGCAGGTAGATACCCTGGTGGAGTTTAGGCGGGGGTTTGAGCAGCTGATGGAGGACAGACAAGGGGGGGCTGAAGGAGAATGCTCTGTGGTGCAGGTAGAGGCAGAGGTAGAGGACGGTGAGAGGGGAATGGAAGGGGGAGAACAAGGGAGG
>NC_048311.1:38280299-38316252 GCF_013100865.1 Trachemys scripta elegans
TTGGTAGTTGGCTCCTCCCTTGCCGTTGCCATTTCAGGTGGGGTTTTCAGCTGAAGACCGTTAGCTAGATAGCTAGCCACTGAAAAGAACTGCGCAGTCTCTGTGCTTCTTACGTGTTATTACGTGCCCGCTGTAGTTTGTCCTAGGGTATGCACTGTGGTTCAGAACCGTACACTACCGTAAATTTGCTTTACACCGGAAAACAACCTGAAAAAACAAAAATGCCAGTAGAGAACCGATCACAGTTGGGTTTAATGGGACATTCCCAATCAACTAATTTTCTATTTCACTACCAAATGCAAAATTTTACCTGAATATGGGGACAATGGTGCCCGATTGTACATCAAGCAGATGTACGCGACCAGGGGCAATCCCTGCTTGCTAATGTGGGTAAGTGAACTGGGCAGCAGCCTAGCAGTGCTCAGCCCCAGCCTGCCCTGTGTAGAATCAGCATGTGCAGAGGCAGGTGCCTCCTTTCCTTGGCTCTGCCATGAGCAAGGTGGACCAGTCTGCACACACTCTGCTGGGGAGGAGGATGCAGCCTCTGACACTTACCTCAGGGACCTGCCAGCCACTTCCTGGGAGCCACCTCAAGTAAGCACTGCCGGGAGTGGTGCTACAGCTACACAGCTGCAGCTCCGCTGCTGCAGCACCATAGTGTAGACACTTTCTACATCAATGGAAGGGGGCTTTCCATCACTCTAGTAAACACCTCCCAGTGTGGTGGCAGCTAGGTTACTGGAAACATTCTTCTGTCGACCTAGCCAGGGTCTAGATTGGCTTAATTACAGCGCTATGTGGTATGAAAAATTCACACCTCTAAGAGATCTAAGTCCAACTAAATTTTAAATGTAGACCAGGGCTATGCCAGAGAAAAGAACATAAGAATGACCATACTGGGTGAGACCAAAGGTCCATCTAGCCCAGTATCCTGTCTTCCAACAGTGGCCAATGCCAGGTGCTTCAGAGGCAATGAATAGAATGGGTAATCATCAAGTGATCCATCCCCTGTTGCCCATTCCCAGCTTCTGGCAAACAGAGTCTAGAGACACCATCCCTGCCCATCCTGGCTAATAGCCATTGATGGACCTATCCTCCATGAATTTATCTAGTTCTTTTTTGAACCCTGTTATAGTCTTGGCCTTCACAACATCCTCTGGCAAAGAGTTCCACAGATTGACTGTGTGTTGTGTGCATCAGGATAGTTCGCCATTGTGCCTTTAATACTGTCTCCTTGAGAAACCCTCAGCTCTCCTGAACTCCTACTTCTCTTAAGATTTCCTCCCACCCCATTTTCTTCCCTACAAATTCTGAGTTTGTTGAAGTCTGCTTTTTTTGAAGTGCACTGTCCTTATTCTGCTGGTCTCATTCTTTCCTTTCTTTAGTCTTCACCTTCACAATATCCTATGGCAAAGAGTTCCACAGATTGATTGTGTGAAGAAATACTTCCTTTTGTTTGTTTTAAACCTGCTGCCTATTCATTTAATTTGGTGACCTCTAGTTCTAAAAACAGACAGAATAGCTAGTCCTTTCGCCACTAAAGCCTAGAGTGACTTTCCGGAAGGCTCAGGCTTATGGCCCACTTAGGACATTATAGTGACTAAAGCCTAGGGGCAGAGTGCTTAGTACCGTGAGTGGGTCCACTGACTTTCAGAGGGACTACTCACAGGAGTAAAGTTACTCACATGTGCGTTTGCAGGATCAGGCTTCAACTATTACCAGTAACTGAACACAAGTTTGTCCAATTAACAGCTTTGCTTAAGACCAGATTGTAACTTAAGCAAAATACCAAATATCACAAGACTTATGATAAAACTGCATCTCCTGTGCTATTAGAACAATTTAAACCAGTGAGATTTGACTATTTCTAATGTAAATTTTAATACTAGGATCTTCATATTCTGATTCCTGCATTCAGTTTCAAACTTGAGAAATGGTTCGTTTTGTTTTCACAAGCTCTACGTGAAAACAAAAGGCAAACCCTCACCCCCAATAGTGGCTGTTATGGTTAGAAAGGGGAAATTTGAATCAGGGCTCCTCAAATCCATTTCTGGCTCTGCCATTGATTTATTATGTGGTCTTGGAGAAATTACTTTACCTTTCCCCATCTGTATAATTATGATTTATTCATTGTAATACAGCAGTAATACAGAGCCTCTAACTAGCCCCTTTGTGCTTGGGATACCGGATCTAATAATGCTTAGCTACTTCTCAGGTGTATTGTAAGGGTATAAACCTTGTGAAATGATTTGAGATTCTTTGAAGAAAAATGCTATACATGTTTAAAGATATAGTGATGAGTGTGATGTAACTGTCTGGATATATAGTGGTGCAAACCATTATTACTGTTCCAATACATAAAGGGAAATATTTTGGAAATTAAAGTTTAATCAAAGAGCACTGGGTGAGGGATTTAATTCTCTCTCTTATAATCCAAGTGTTTTTAAATATATTTATAAAGCTAACTATGTATGTGAAGGGAGATTCTCAACCTAGGAAAGCCAAAATGGTAAGTATTGCACTAAGACGGTTAGGTGATCTTAAAAATACTTACTCAAATACAATTTGATGAATTTTATGTCACTTATTATTTTAAATATTTATAAAAAGTTATCTATGTGAAATCTTTTACAAAATGTTTACTGTAAAAATCTGATGTATTTTTGTACTTTATTTCTGAGGTGAAACAAAAATATTGCTAAAATCCAGAGACTGCATCAACATACTACTACTTGGGTGACTTTTTTGGCCATGGGGTATTTGAGAGGATTCCTGAAACCTGGAAGAATCCACCTAGCCCAAAATGACCAACATTTTGCATTCAGAATCCTTCAGGAAGAAAAGTTTTATTCAATCTTTTTAGGTGTCATTAATATCAGAGCTATAAAGCCAAGGAAAGAATGGTAGTTATTTCTGAAGAAAAGTAATTTTGATATATTCTTGTCTAATAAATATTTATCTAGCTAGCCAAGGTGTTGGAACTAATCACTCTAGTTTTCCTTTAAAAGGGCAAATTTATCGTGGTTTTGTTTCAAGCTCAGAAATGTAGCATACACAGTAGTGCGATATTTCAGTTCAAGAGACAGATTCAAATAGACATTTTCATAAGGTCACAGTAAAAATTTCATAGCATAGTAATACTCCAAGAAGTGATGATATAAAATTTTTCATGTTCTTACGCAGGAGATTGAGTTGGAGTGTGACTCGCCCCTTAATATAAAGATAAACCCAAATCTGTTGCAGACAGGGAGAAATGCAAGTGGCTTGGTGCTGGTCTCCCCTCCCCGAGCCCCCCCGCTCCCTTCTCCGCAGCTTCGCCCTGAACCCCCCCCCCCCCGGGAGTCCCCCCCTTTCGTCTCCAGGTTTCACACCTGCTTGGCTCACAGCCTCTGTGTGCCTGGGGCAGGGCTGCATTCTACAGGCTCCTGCCAGCTGGCACCGCGGCACCGGGAGCTCAGCTGTGCTGCCCCAGGGCCCCCCCAGGAGGAGAGGTGATGGCACCGGCAGCGCCGGCTTGCCGCGGTCCCCCCGATATCGGGACAAAGTGCGTCCCAACCAAGGTAAGGTCGGGACGTGGGACAAGTCCCCTAAAATCGGGACTGTCCCAATAAGATCGGGAGGTCTGGAAACCCTAGATGTTCCCCCTCATAACCATTAGGGGGAATGTGCCAGGCATCTGCCCAGACAATAAACTATCACCACATTGACGCTCTGAACACATTTAACTATGTGAATAATGCTGAATATGGGGCCCAGGAGCTATCACTGATCTCCAAGCATGGGCCAGCTCCCCAGGACAGTGACATCACCCTGGATCTAGGTTGTCTTAGCAAATAGGAACCTTGCAAATGCTCAATGCTCCCCACTGCCACAGTAATTCTTTTTATTTACAATGTTGATAATGAGCTTTTGGCAAGTCATTTCCTACTGTTTAGAACATAAAAGTCATTTTCAGTATAGTTGGAATATCCCCTACATCACCACGAGGGTTTGAACCCTGGTCTTTCATCACTTCAGCACAGCTCTTCATCACTTGAACAAAAGAACTAGTTACAATAGCTGGCAGCAGCAGGCGGCTGTTACTGTCCACACAACATCCACTAAAAACAGTGGGTTACATATGCATGAGTAGCCCCATATTACAGACAGCTTAGTCAAGCACATAGATGGGACACGGTGATGTTCCCCTGGTGTTGTCTAGACCAGTGATCTGCTAGGTCACTCCAATCCTTGACTCTGGGAGCCAGCCTTACCCTGCTCTGCTATGAGAACCCCCACTCCTGAGCTGTTCACACACAGCCACTAGCATGTAAGCTGCTCCCAGCTACATGAGTGAGCACTTTTGGCCAGCCGCTGATTGGATGGTTCAACTGAATGACACTAGCTAATATCTCCGGTCCCAGACACAACCCTAGGGACCTCCATCTTGCAGCGTCCAGTTATGCCTGAGGGACACTGCAAGTTTATATGAGGGATAGCTCAGTGGTTTGAGCATTTAGTCTGCTAAACCCAGGGTTGTGAATTCAATCCTTGAGGGGGCCACTTAGGAATCTGGGGCAAAATCAGTACTTGGTCCTGCTAGTGAAGGCAGGGGGCTGGACTCGATGACCTTTCAAGGTCCGTTCCAGGAGATAGGATATCTCCATAAATTTATTTATTTATTTTTAAATTGATATGTACCAGGCTTGTTATCCCAAGGGGAGTCTCTGACATGCTTCAAACCAACGAACTGCTTCAGGTGGAATAAACAAACAAATTTATTACCTACAAAAGATAGATTTTAAGTGATTATAAGTCAAAGTACCAGAAGTCAGATTAGGTCAAATGAAATAAAAACAAAACACATTCTAAGCTGATCTTAACACTTTCAGTGCCCTTACAAACTTAGATACTTCTCACCACAGACTGGCTGGTTGCCTTTCAGCCAGGCTCTCCCCTTTGATCAGCGCTTCAGTCACTTGGTGGTGGTGTCTGTAGATGGAGGTGGAAGAGAGAGGACGAGCATGGCAAAGGTCTCTCCCTTTTATTATGTTATTTCTTCCCTTTTGGCTTTGCCTCCTCTCTCCCCATTCAGAGTCAGGTGAGCATTACCTCACCACAGTCCCAAACTGACCAAGGGAAGGGGGCTGATTCACTTGAGCGTCCAATAGATTCTTTGTTGCTGCCTAGGCCAGTGTCCTTTGTGCCTTTGAGGCTGGGTTGGGTTTGTCCCATACATCCTCTGATGAGGTGTGTACTGCCCCTCTGCTCCTGGAGAGTTTTGCCTGGGCTTCTTTTAAGCCATGAGGACACATTTTCAGCCTCATAACTATATACGTGAAATTACAAGCTATAACATTACTATAACAACAATGTTCAGTGCATCATGAGCCTTCCAAAGACACCTGGCATGACAAACTTTGAATTGGATACCACACAATCATATTATAAGGATGAACATGGAGGCGCAGGGTTTTCCCCTGAGGTACAGAGTGTCGCAATGTCATGAGTGGCAGTGGAGTTATTCCTTAAACTACAAAGGCAAGAGGAGTGAGACATTGATCTCGCCACGCATAATAGCTACGACGTGCGATTGCTTGCGGCATTCAAGGAGGTGCTGGTCACAGTGGAACACCACTTTGGGGCTCAGGAAACAAGCACTGAGTGGTGGGACCACATCGTCATACACATCTGGGATGACAAGAAGTGGCTGTGGAACTTTCGGATGAGGAAAGCCACATTCATGGGACTGTGTGACAAGCTTGCCACAGCCCTGCTGTCCAAGGACATGAGAATGAGAGCTGCCCTGTCTTTGGAGAAGCGCGTGGCGATGGCACTATGGAAGCTGGCTACTCCAGACTGCTAGCAATCAGTCGATAACCAGTTTGGAGTGGGAAAGTCGACCGTTGGACTCTGAAAGTCCGTGACTCTGGGCAATGTGCGTGACATTGTGGATGGCTTTGAACAAATGGGCTTCCCTAACTGCCACTGCCACTTCATTCTGCCATTCAGTCCTCCTCCTTCTCCTCAGCCCACTGAGTGGGGCACAGACCAACCACAACAGCACCCGCTGCCTCAGCACTGCAGCGCTAATCCCAGCCAAGTGCTGAGGGGAGGCCAGAGGACAGGAGGCTGGAGAGAAAGTCCAGCCCACACTCATCTTGCAGTGGTGTGTCCTGTCCCATGGGGCTGTGCCTGGCTCCCCATTGCAGGCTGAGTGAGGGGCAGGCTCACTCTACAGCCCCTCCCCCTATTGCCCCAGGCTGGGTTTAGGGTCACAGTGCAGAGGTGGAAGGTGCTGCTGCAAGTGGTCAGGGGCCCCAGGTCACAGCACCCCCAACAGGGAGCCAGGCCCAGCCCTGTGGGACAGAAGACACCATTGCCGGGTTTTGGGGGTCTCAGTGCACCCATGAACCCCTGATCAAACCACCCTGCTATGAACTTCTCCTCATAGCTGTGCTCCTCCCATATCTCATTCTTTATAACCCACTAGATGAGCTCTCTGGCCTGTGAGCCAGACATCAGCAACGCTTGCTGTTAACAGTCAGGATGCTCTTAGCAGGTATCTGAAGAGATGTGCAGCTTTCCGAGTCATGGCAGACACCATAAATTCCTCCAACCAACCCGAAGAGCTCTGGGTCTGCGTGCTCCCAGGAGTGGGTCATGGGGCTCCCAGAAGGGAATGTTCCCAGCCACTTCCTTCCCATGGCCTTCTGAGTTGTGCAGCTCCGAGCATGCTGAGATCCATGGATACAGCTGCACAAACCATGAGGGGCGGGGTCAAAGAAAAAACCCAAATCCATCTACAGCCTGACAATGTGTGTCCCCAGACTGTGCCATCAAAACAGAGATGCTCAGGCTGTGCCTTCAAAATGAGATCAACTGTAGCTTGTCAGAGTAAGCCAAAAAGTCTGGACATCAATGGCTTCTGGGAAAAACCAAGGTGCAGCACCTGGAACTTTCTAGCAGTTAGCCCCAAGCCCTTAAATTCTATTCCCTATATAGGGCTTGATCCTGCTTCTATTGAGGTCAATGTCAACACTCCCACAGAGCCCACAGAGAAATATAGCTACTGTTACTACACGAAAAATCCTGCCTATGATGCGCTAACCTGAGCTGTCGACTCTTGATGCTGGTGATCTGGCTGTTCAGGCACCTAAATTCTGGCATTTCACAGTGTTTGCAGGCTTGACTTTGCCACCTGAAATTTTTTTTTAATGTAGTTCTCTGTATGGAATTGAATATCAGTTGTCCCATCATGCAATGCCAATCGTAACTGTACTGCCTGCCTGCAGAGTGCCTGCATGCAAGGCAGATTTCAGGGACTATAGCTTAGTGTACACTTGCAATTGAATGACAAAATTTTTGTCGTTCACAGGTGCTTAACACCCCCCCCCCGCCCAACAACAAAGTTTTGCCCCGGCAAAACTTGCAAGTGTAAACAGTGCTTTGTCGACACAGCCTTGTCGCTAAAAGCTGTGTAGTGTAGACATAGACCTTGGCTACACTTGTGAGTTACAGCGCAATAAAGCCTCCCCCAGCGCTGTAACATACTCCTCGTACAAACTGGCAAGGCACTTACAGTGCTGTATCTCCATGTCTACAGTGCTGCAGGTACTCCACCTTCCTGAGAGGAATACCATGTATTGTGCCATCGCTGCAGTGCTGCGGCGCCAGTATGGCCACCCAATGCGCTGTGACTGGCCTCCAGAAGTATTCAGCAGTATCCCACAATGCCTGTTCTAGCCTCTCTGGTCATCAGTTCAAACTCTAATGCCGTGGCCTCAGGTAACCAACCATGTGACCGACCCTTTACATTCCCTGGGAATTTTAAAAATCCCCTTCCTGTTTGCTCAGCCAGGCATGGCATGGAGTGCTATCAGCGAATCTTTCCAGGTGACCATGCCTCCACGCACCAAGCGAGCCCCAGCATGGAGCAATGGCGCGTTGCTGGACCTCATCAGTGTTTGGGGGGAGGAAGCTGTCCAGTTCCAGCTGCACTCCAGCTGTAAGAATTATGATACCTTCGGGAAGGTATCAGAGGACATGATGGAAAGGGGCCATGACCGGGACGCCCTGCAGTGCAGAATTAAAGTGAAGGAGCTCCAGAGTGCCTACCGCAAAGCCCGCGACGCAAAAGGTCGCACAGGTGCTCCCCCCACGACCTGCCGATTCTACAAAGAGCTGGATGAGATACTTGGGGTTAACCCCACCTCCACTCCGAGCACCACCATGGACACTTCAGAGCTGGTGTGGGGAGGTGAGGAGGAGGAGGAGGAGGAAAACGGGAGTGAGGGTGGTGGGCTGGATGGAGATACCCCGGAATCCCTGGAGCCATGCAGCCAGGAGCTCTTCTCGAGCCAGGAGGAAGGTAGCCAGTCGCAGCGGTCGGTACTTGGTGGAGGACAAACAGAAGAGCAGGTTCCCGGTAAGCGGTTTTTTTTTTGGGAAGGAATTTTTTCGGTGCGGGCTCTTTGGGAGAGGAGGGTTAGGCATGCATGCCTAGATGCGGAATAGCGCATTGATGTGGTTTATCACATCGCGGTAATTGGCCTCAGTAATCTCTTTGAATGTCTCATCGAGAACGTGTGCAATGCTCTTGCGCAGGTTTATCGGGAAAGCCACCATGGTCTTTGTCCCAGCCAGGCTAACGTGTCTGCGCCACTGTGCCGTGAGGGGCGGGGGGACCATTGCTGCACACAGGCAAGCTGCATATGGGCCAGGGCGGAAGCCGCATTGCAGTAGAAGACCCTCCCTTGCTTCCCAGGTCACCCTCAGCAGCGAGATATTGTCCAGGACGAACTCCTGTGGAAAATGTTGGGACAGTGTTCAGTGTAGGTGCCCCCTGCAGCTGTTGGCTCTCCCCAAGGCACAGAAACCCAGAGGACACTACAGCCCTGAAACAATCAGTCCCCCTTATTCACCATTTTGAGGCTCCCATGGGTTATGTGTGCTCTGTTTGGAACGGGAAAATTATGCTATTGTGTAGACCCTGTGTGTGCCCTCCTTAAGTGCGGGGGAAATCATTACTCTGTCTGGTATAAACAATGCTGCCTCTGTTAAATGTTGCATTTTACCTATACAGCTGCATCAACCTTAAGACCTCAGCAGTCCCTCTTATCGCCTGCTCAGAGACTGCAAAGACTCAGGAAGAGACCACGAAAAAGCAAAGAAGACATGCTGCAAGAAGTGATGCGGCAATCTATTAAAGAGAATGAGAAAGCACAGAACTGGAGGAAGAGAGAAAGCAGGATCTGCCAGGAAAACGCAGCGCACCAGCGGCAAAGCACGGAGCACTGGCAGCAAAGCATGGATCGGCTCATAAGCATCCTGGAGTGCCAAGCAGAGGCTATCCAGGAGCTCGTAGCCATGCAGAAGGAGCAGTACCGCAAATGCAAACGCCCCCCACACAGCCCTTGTCCCAAAACTCTTTCCCTTGTGCCCCACTGTTACCTCCAATCCATTTCCCCCAACTTCCAGGTTCTTCACGCCACCAGCTGCCTCCAGCACCAGTATCTTCACCACCCAGCCCTGAAAACCACGACCCTTACCCTCTGCACTCAACCCCCATCACCATGCAGTATAGCTATCCTGAAGTGCAGCACTCACAGCACAGCACACCAGACAGGACATACGCGAATCTGACATTGTACTGTTCCCCAATCCACCCCCTTGCTCTTTCTGATTCCCAAGCAGTTGTGTTTCTTTTCAATAAATACATTTTCTTTCCAATAAATGGATTTTCTTTTCAATAAATGGATTTTTTGGCTTTGAAAACATTCTTTATTATTGCATAAAGTAAAAGATTCCTTAGCCCAGGAAATAAACAGGCACTGCAAGTCTGCTTAACAAACACTGATTCCTAAAGATTGGAACTACTGCACTTCACTCCCGTGCAGGGCACCAGATATCATTACTGGTTTTCAGCCTCAAATTGCTCCCTCAAGGCATCCCTAATCCTTGCAGCCCCGCGCTGGGCCCCTCTAATAGCCCTGCTCTCTAGCTGTGCAAATTCAGCCTCCAGGTGTTGAACCTCGGAGGTCCATGCCTGAGTGAAGCTTTCACCCTTCCCTTCACAAATATTATGGAGGGCACAGCACGTGGATATAACCGTGGGGATGCTGTGTTCGGCCAAGTCCAGCTTCCCATACAGAGATCGCCAGCGGCCCTTTAAACGGCCAAAAGCACACTCCACAGTCATTTGGCACCGGCTCAGCCTGTAGTTGAACCGTTCCTTGCTGCTGTCAAGTCGCCCTGTGTAGGGTTTCATGAGCCACGGCATTAACGGGTAAGCGGGATCTCCAAGGATCACAATGGGCATTTCAACTTCCCCTACTGTGATCTTCCGCTCTGGGAAAAAAGTCCCAGCCTGCAGCTTCCTGAACAGCCAAGTGTTCCAAAAGATGCGTGCGTCATGCACCTTTCCGGGCCAGCCTGTGTTAATGTCAATGAAACACCCACGGTGATCCACAAGCACCTGGAGAACCATAGAGAAATACCCCTTCCGATTAACGTACTCGGATGCTAGGTGGGGTGGTGCCAGAATAGGAATGTGCATCCCATCTATCGCCCCTCCACAGTTAGGGAAACCCATTTGTGCAAAGCCATCCACTATGTCCTGCACGTTACCCAGAGTCACGGTTCTTCTGATTAGGATGCGATTAATGGCCCTGCAAACTTGCATCAACACGATTCTGATGGTCGACCTTCCCACTCCAAACTGGTTTGCGACCGACCGGTAGCTGTCTGGAGTTGCCAGCTTCCAGATTGCAATAGCCACCCGCTTCTCCACTGGCAGGGCAGCTCTCAATCTCGTGTCCTTGCGCCGCAGGGTTGGGGCAAGCTCCTCACACAGTCCCATGAAAGTGGCTTTTCTCATCCGAAAGTTCTGCAGCCACTGCTCGTCATCCCAGACTTCCATGACGATGTGATCCCACCACTCAGTGCTTGTTTCCTGAGCCCAAAAGCGGCGTTCCATGGTGCTGAGCATGTCTGTGAATGCCACAAGCAATTTCATGTTGTACGCATTACGCGTCTCGATAGCATCGTCGGACTCCTCACCCTCACTCTCACTGTCACTTTGGATCTTAAGGAATAGTTCGACAGCCAAACGTGACATGCTGGCAAGATTCAGCAGTTCGGACTCCATTTCCCGCAGACAGATCGCGCTGCACAGAAACCGTTGAAAGATGGTGCCAAAGGTGGACAGAAACAAAGGGATTTCTGGGATGCGAAGTGATGCATCACGGGGCGTTGGGACAGGACCCAGAATGCCCCGCACCCACACCCCCTTCCCACAACCCACGGCGCCAGAATGGGAAAAGGTGCTTTGTGGGATAGCTGCCCATAATGCACCGCTCCCAATGGCGCTACAATTGCCGCAAATGTGGCCATGACAGTGCGCTGGGCAGCTATCAGTGTGGACAGACTGCAGCGCTTTCCTGACTCAACTGTACGAAGGCAGGTTTAACTCACAGCGCTGTACAGCTGCAAGTGTAGCCAAGGCCATAGCCTCAATGTTCTTCGGTTTACACTGTCTAAAGGACAGGGGAATTTGGCCAAATCTTGCCACACAAAGCATAGAGAGGTTCAAAATGGGAGGGGCTTTGAATCCTTAGTGTTCTGTAGCATTTATATTTACAGAAATTTCCAAAGCATCAGTAACCCTGACTTTCTACCTGAGCTTTGTGACACCCCCTCCTCTCCTGAGGGAGCCGAAAGATCCCCTCAGTGCACTTGTAACCCTCTGGTGAGTGTGTGTCACACACACACCCCTTGATGGCTGAGCCACAGGGTTTGTGGGTTTTTACAGCTCTGAACTTCACAGACTGACTCTTTAGCTCCAGCTGTAGAGACTTGTGCTAAGCGCAGTTGGTTCCCACGTCAATCCCCAGTGGGTGTTGGGGTGGGTTAGACAGTTACTGCCTGTGGAGCAGGGGATATTCTCTCCCTTCCAGCCTTACAGCAATATACATCAGATTTGCTAATATTCTTACCCCCTCTCCATTGCCCCCTGTTCTCCCATCCCTGCTCCACACCCCATTCCTTTTCTCTTGCCCTCGTCCTGTCCTTCCCCCTCTTTTACTCTCCTTCAGTTTCACTTCCCTCTTTTCTCCCCCTCCCCCTACTGGCTCCTCCTTTTTCTTCTTCTCCTTCTGTGGCTGGGACTAGCGGATACTTGCAGGCGGCCCCTCCCAGTGTCAGCACAAGCCCACACAGTGCAGAGCCAAGGGCAGAGAGAACAGAAACTCACCCAGCTGTGATGGCCTCCGCAGCTATAGCAGGGGAAATACAAGATGACGCCATTTGCTCCATCTGCCTGGAGTATCTGACAGAGCCGGTGACTATAGTGTGTGGGCACAACTTCTGCCGAGCCTGCATCACCCCGTACTGTGAGGAAAAGGGAACAGGGACACCCCTGACCTGTCCCCAGTGCAGAGCCCAGTTCCAGAAAGGGGAGTTCAAAGCCAATACCAAGCTGAACAACATCGTACAAAAGCTCAAACAATTGGGGTTAAAACCAGGAAAAGGGCAAAAGGAGGATCTGTGTGAGAGACACGAGGAACGTCTCAAACTCTTCTGTGAGGACGATGGAGAAACTATTTGCTGGGTGTGTGAGAAATCCTGGGACCACAAGTCTCACACGGTGGTTCCCGCTGAGGAGGCTGCCCAGGAGTACAAGGTAAGAAATGCTGTTGACTTTGCTTAATTAAACCCCTTAAGGACCCCAGGTTTCTCCCCCAAGAACTCCCAGGCCACGTCCACACGACAGGTGCTTCAGCAGCACAGCTACAGCACTGCAGCAAAGTAGCCAGGGTGACCTAAATGCTACGATAAGACCAGGCCCAAGCCTCTGTGCTCACTGACAGGCACTTCTCCAGCGAAGAACCTGCCTTGTTCTCCAGGATCTCAGCTTTCACTTTGCTTTCAACTGAGTCTCCAGCTGTTTTGGTTGTGAAGAAAACCCCAAAACTGTGACCCAGATGTAGGGGATGCAGAGAGCTGGGCACAGCAGCTCTGAGAGGTGTGAACGGCCCCATCGCCTCAGTGAGGGGTGAGCTCAGGTGCCCAGGAATGATCATTTAAATATCAACACTGTTAATTATTTTGTTCCCCATGTGAGAGCAGAGAGGGAGAATTACAGCTCGGCACCATTTATTGCCAGTGACCCTCCTTCCAGTGCCACAAGCGGGTGATGTTTGGGAGATGCTACTCCTGATTTTTCCCCCAGTAAAGAAGGACCAGGCCCAGAGAGTCCAGCGGAGCCCAGGGGTAAATTCTAGCCTAGTGATTCTCAAACTTTTGTACTGGTGACCCCTTTCAATAGCAAGCCTCTGAGTGAGACCCCACTTTTTTATATATTTAACACCATTATAAATGCTGGATACAAAGCACAGTTTGGGGTGGAGGCTGATAGCTCGCGACCCCCCATGTAATAACCTTGCGACCCCCTGAGGGGTCCCAACCCCCAGTTTGAGAACCCCTGTTCTAGCCCCATGAGGGGAACCAGGCCCCAGGAGCCCCTTGGAGCCAATCAGCAACTCCATCCTGTTGTGAACATTGCACCATCTCCTGTGAACATATCATGGGGTCTCCTTTTGGTGACTCACATGGGCGGAGCTTATTTTGTGGGTGGAGCTTCAAAGAATACAGCCACCTTTGTCCCTCCCCAGTTCTGATCCCTGCTCATTTATTAAGCTGTTTTGCTGGATGCAAAGGCTGCTTTTCCACCTCCTGTCTCTCAGTAGTCCCTGCTGGGTCCATCCCTCATTGCTTCCCTGCAGCAGCACCACAGGGGTGTCAGCAAGCAGCTCCCCAGTTGCTCTCAGCCTAGGCCCTTGGGCAGAGAGGGGGAGAGAATTCGAGAGCTCAGAGAAAAGAGAGAGTGAAATGTGGAGATCTCAGGAGGGTGCTCTCGGGGGCTGCCAGGGGTGTTGCACAGAGTGGGGCTGACGGGGCAGGAGCACGTTGCTGTGCTGTGTGAAGGAATCACACGCTGTCAAAGGGGAAGAGAGCCCTGGGTTATTTCAGCTCTGGAGCAGTTACAATTATGGGTGGCACATTCCCCCAGACCGAGTGTGTTCCCTGTTCCTCACTGACCTCCAGCCACATCACAGCTTCACCCTGTACAGTTCATGGGACTGCGCTGGCTCAGGTGCTCAGCTGCTGCCTGAGGGAGGCCACATGGGAGCCTGGACAGACGAGAGCACGGTGGGGTCTTGTTCCTGGCCTGGGTCTGGGCACAATGCAGCGAGGTGCTGTCCCAACCTCTTCACTCTCACTGGCAGGAGGGATCGTTCAGAACCTTCCCAGCTGTTTCCCCTCTGGCCTGTGCTCAGTGATGGGAAACTTGAGCTCAAACACAGGCTCTGAGAAGTCCTGAGTGTCTGCAGGAAGCAGAGCCCCTGCTCTGAGACTGGCGTCTCTGCTCCCATGAGGCCTTTGGGGCCAGCAGAGCCGAGTCTGCTTCTCGCTTCCAGGGTATTTACTGCTGGTGTATGAAATACCAATATGTACAGTACTGTCCACCCATTGGACAGGCAGACTAATGGCTGTTTATCGCACACGATGCCCCTGCAGGTGAAACTCCAGGGAGCCCTGGGCCCTCTGAAGAAGGAGCTGGAAGAGGCCCTGGCTCTGACGTCTAAAGAGGAGGAGAAAACCACCGAGTGGCAGGTGGGTGTCTGGGTTTATTCCTCCCTCCTCCCTTCCCCCTTCCCCCTGCAGCGTTCCCAGGAGTGACGGGGCCGTAAAGCTCCAGGATGAGGTTATGAACCTGCTCTGGTTGTTTGCTCCATTGCACAGGGTTGGTGCCGACCATGGGCAGCGCATCCCTCCGGCATTTGGGGAGGCCGGGCGTGAGTGCGGGAACCTCCCCTGCGCCTGGATCATCGCCCTGCCCACTGCTCCACCCCCATTTGTCCTCCTCTCTCTGAGGCCCCACCCACGCTCCCCTCCTGCTCTGCCCCATGCCCTGCTCCCACTCAGCCCCCTCCCCAGAGGTTCCCCACTCACTGTTCACTGTTGCAGCTCGCTCCTCTCACCAACCCCCTCCCACAAGGCCCCCTCACCTGCCACTTGCTCCTTTCTGCCCCTTCTGTCTTAAGGGTGAGTGCCGGGGGGGGGAGAGAGAGAAGCAAATGGTGCCCCCCTCCACAGCTGACGGGGGCAAGCAGCGGGTGCTTCGGGCTTCGGGGGAAGAGCGGGAGTGAGAACTCCTGGCGAAGTGCAGGCAGCACTCCAAAGGCGGCAGGTCTGCAGCCTGCCCCCAAAGGGAGGGGTGCAGCATCCTGTCTGGGGAGGCTCAGCCTCCCCTGGCCAATGGTACCTGCCATCCAGGGTGCTGGCAGCATCAGGCTGTGTCTCTGGTGGGGATCTCAGCGCAGCAGCTCCTGTAGGTGGAGGAGGGGCAGTTCCTGGCCCTTGTGGTGCAGACCCACCCCTGAGATCTCTGATGGGCAAATTTTCCATATTGGGTGCAGTGTTTCCACTATTCCATGGCTCCTGTTTCCCTCCTGCAGATGGGGATGGTGTGTCGGCTGCTCCAGCCATCAGTTTTCAGTGGCCTCCATGACAAAGCTCTGCAGCTTCTCTGCAGCCTGGAGGAAACAGATTGTTCCTTCTCGCTCTGCACCCACAATCCCTGCAGTGAATCTGCCCCGTGCCTGGGCCAGACACTGGAGCTGGGAGGAGGATTTGACCCCATGGATGAGGTTCAGAGTCACTCAGCTGGCTGGGCTGGGGCCATGCTGGGAGCTGAGCTCTTCTGAGCATCAAACCCAGTTGTGGGTGTGGAGCTCTGTGGAAAATCTGCCCCTAGGCTACATCTACATGGCCCCAACAGCCAGCTGCAGGCTAGTCACTGACTGCCTCCCCCAGAATCCCCAACTCCCCCTGCTTCTTGTCCCCTGACTGCCCCCTCCTGAGAACCCCCACCCTAACTGCCCCCCTAGGACCCTACCTGTCCCCTGACTGCCCCACCCCTTATCCACACCCCCACCCCCAGACAGACCCCCGGGACTCCCATGTCCCATCCAACCACTCCCCACCCCCTGACAGCCCCCCCCAGAAATTCTGACCCATCTAAACCCCTCTGCTCCCTGTCCCCTGACTGCTCCGATCCCTCTCCCCACCCCTGCCCCCTGACAGCCCCGCCCCCAGAACTCCCCAAACCCCCCACCTTGTCCCCTGACTGCCCCCTCCTGGGACCCCTGCTCCTAACTGCCCTCCAGAACCCCACCCCCTACCTAAGCCTCCCTGTTCGTTGTCCCCTAACTGCCCATTCCTGAGACCCCCCCACCCTAACTGCCCCTCTAGGACCCTACCCCATACCTGTACCCTGACTGCCCAAAACTTTATCCACACCCCCATCCCCAGACAGCCCCCCCTGAACTCCCGACCCATCCAACCCTGCTCCCTGTCTCTTGACTGCCCCCTCCAGAACCTCCCTGCCCCTTCTCCGACCCCCTGGCCCCTTTACCGTGCCGCTCAGAACAGCGTGCTGCGGAGGGACAGGCTGGGCAGCAGGGGAGGGGGAGCAGGGGGAAGAGCTCCAGACTGCCGGAGGCCTGATGCGAACGGCCCAGCAATCTGTGAATGCAGAGAGGGGGAGGGGGAGGAGGGGAGTGATCTCAAGTTGCAGGGGAGAGGAGGGGGAAGCGGAGGAAGGGCTCTGGCTGCCAGAGCCCCGTGCGAGTGGCACGGTCTGGCCGGCTGCCCTGTCAGCCGCGCGCATTCTGCATGGGGGGAAAATCCGGACATTTACAAATTCCCCCCCGACGCTATTTTTAACTCAAAAAAGCCGGACATGTCCGGCAGAATCTGGACAAATGGTAACCCTAAGTAGGGGGGTGGCCTGCAGGGCCAGGCGGCGGCTGTTCTCCCCACTTGGGCAGCGGGACTCGGGAGCAGCTGCTGCTGCTGCTCCCACATCCACTTCCGCGGGGGGAGGAAGCGGCCGCTAGCCAAGCTCGGCGGCTGCGGCTCTGGCACCCGGGCCCGAACCCCCCAAGCCTGGGCCTGCTGCGGGGACCCAGCAGTGCGCACGCTGCGCCCAGCCCCTGGCCAGTCACGTCTGGGCTGCTGCCCAACTGGTGCAATCCCGCGGCGGCCCTGGGGCGGAGGCATCGGCAGCTCAGCCCCGTTTGTTCCCCTGCGGGAACCGAGCGGGACGGGGGGGCTGGGGCCTGCCGCCCCCCTACTCTCCCTCCAGGTACCGCCCGACTGAGCCCTGCCTGCTCGGGGCCAGGCCAGACTCTCACTCAACCCGGCCCCGCGCTCCCCCTGCGTCTCCGGGGCCTCCCTCCAGCGCTTGAGGATGAAGGGGGGGGTTGTTTCTTTACTCTGCCGCCGTTTTTTTTTTGTTTTTTTGTTTGCTCCGCCCCCCCACCCCACCCCGCCCCCCTCCACATCCTGATATTTGTCCTGGGTGATCTGGTCACCCTACTACCAGTACCCGAGCTAGCCAGATCAGACACAGACACTGAGCACAGCCCCTTCCCCCCCACACACAGGTGAGCCGGACAGACCGACGAGTTAGAGCCCTGCGCAGGGAAGGGGAGGGGGGTCAGCACAGGGCACAGACCAGTGGGGGGAAGGGCTGGGGTTCACGTACTGAGGTTTCAGGGAGCGGGGCAGGGGACAGGGGCCGGGGAAGCTGCTGAAGCCCCTGGCCATGTTGGCATCTCAGGGAGAGTGAGAGGGACTTTCCCCAACATCACTGTGGCCCGAGTCACACTGGGGGGCAGGCTCACCCCAGGGTCACCCAGCACCTCTGTGCTGAGCTGCAGGGGAGCTAGAGAGGCCAGTGCAGAGCAGCCAGCCCCTCCCCCAGCCAGGATCAGCACCAGTTCAGCACCGTTCCCACGGCTCCTTTCAGGGAGCAGGTGGGGACAAAACTGGCATCAGCCAACCCACTGCTCTGTGAGCCTAGTGGGCTCCCTAAAGGCTGCGATCCCAGGGGCACTGGGCACATGGGCATGGGGCACTCAACCAGGCTGGGTGAGGCCAAAGTCAGCTCTGACAATGCCCTGGGCGCCCAACACCAATGTGAGCCACAGGATGGCCCCCAAAACACTATTAGCACCAGCCCGATGTTCTGAATTTGCAGTCCTGGGAGCAGGTTGTCAAAGAAGGAGCATCGCCCACATCTCACTGTGACGGCTCCCCTTGGTGTCTGAGGGCCCAACACTTGGCACCCAAATCCCCCCCACGGTTTCCCTGTGCAGCCCCCTGTATATCTCTCCTGTTCCCTCGATTTCTCCAGACTCCACTGTGTCCATCCCATGCCACCTGCAATAACATACTTTGGCTTTACCAAGCACCCTGGACAACCCCGCTATGGCACTGGCCTTATTAACTCTGAACTAAAACAAACTCTTTATGGTACGTTTGCCAAAGAAGTAAATATCCTTACAAACGTGATACTGATCTAATATCCCCTGATTCATGGACAGAGGCCCAGTCTGTGTAACTCAACATCTGACTCACGTTTTCTCTGTGCCTTTCCTATTTTTCTATCTTCAGAGGAAAGTGAAGAATAAGAGAGAGATGATTGCAGGTGAATTTAACAGACTGCACATGCTGCTGAGAGAGGAGAAGCAGCTGCTTCTGCAGAGACTGGAGGAGGAGGAGAGGGAGACTCTGCAGAGACTAAGGGAAAATGTCACCAAACTCTCCCGGCAAAGCTCCTCTCTGCAGCAGCTGATCGCAGAGATAGAGGAGAAGTGTCAGCAACCAGTTGTCGAGCTGCTAAAGGTGAGATGGCATCAAAATTCTCCCCCCATCCAGAATTATAACTCAGATCCCTGGGTCTGGATCCCAACAATGAGAGTAAATGTGTCTGTGGTTACAGACAAACAGAACATCCGGCTAAGGGCTCCATCAGTTCCAAAGTATCGCAGTTCATGTCAGAGGGGAATTCTCCTGGAGACCCAGTGAGGCCGTGGAAGATTAAATGGATGATACAAAAATGATACTGAGCTAAACCCATCCCTGCTCTGACCCCAGAACATTGGACCCAACACAGTCGATAAACACAGATACTGATGGGCTGGGTCCCGAAAAGGGAGAACCCTTCAGCTAAATCCCTGTCTCACCTACATACATGAAACAAGTGTTAATGCAAAACGGTGTGTGAGATTTTAGCACAAAACAGTGAAGCCTGGGAGGGTTGATCTGTTTTCTAGATGAAAGTTTGATGCCCAGAGCGAGACTCCCTCAGTTTTATGCACATTGTGTTAATACAGAACATTGATTGTCTTTTTCCTTTCAGGATGTGAAAAGCACATTGAGCAGGTGTGTTTCCTATGTTCATTACTCTTATATTCCTGGTGGTGGTTCTGGGATGATGTGTGTACAGAGCAGCTGAGTGATGATGGGACGTTTTCTTCATAGGAGTGAGAATGTGAAACTCCAGGAACCAAAAGCTGTTTCTACTGACCTGAAGAACGTGTATAAAATTTCCCTTGACATGAGGGAAGCACTGAAGAGATTCATAGGTGAGTGGATTCTACTGGGACATTCAGCTGTATTGTGCCTGGGGATCTGAACAGCGCCTGGAACCCAGGACACGCATGGACCCAGCTGACAGGCTTGGAGCTGTGTGATAGCTGGAGGCTGATATGCTCAGTGCTGGGCAGTTTGCCTGCTACTTACAGCCACCTGCTGGTACTTGCCCAAGTATCTGACCAGGCCCCATCACTCTGACATCCTGACCCCTCCATGGCTGAGTTAATGGATGTCCCTGAGCCAGGTGCTGTGAGGCCTGGACTGGGCCCATTGTGCTGGGTCCTGCACAGGCTGATAACAGATGACGTGTCTGTGCCTCTCTCCTCTTGGGACACGTGAGGGCTGCATTGTGTGGCCACCGCTCAGCACTGCCCCAGCCCCCATTAGCCAAGGCTGGCCGAACTTTCTGAGCTGGAGGAGGGGCCGGTCTGGCTGCTGTGGTCTGACCTGGGCCGTGTGTTACTGGGTAACAAGCTGAATCCTACGGGCCCCTCGTCTGCTCTGAGCACAGCCCAGTGTGAGGTTGGGTCAGTGGTTTGCTGCTCAGTGAGTGAGACTCACTCACAAGAGTGTGACCCTGTCACAACAGCTGAGCGTGAGCTGCCCCCATCCAAACCCCTCCCCACAACCCCAGCGCGGAGACCGGCGGCAATGGCACAAACCTGACAGCGAGGGGGGACAGAGAAGAAACTAAGGCAGAGGAGAGGGGGACTGGGAAGGCTCAGTGAGCTCGGTCTGTGATTGTTGAACTGGCCCTTTCATCCTACCCCCGCCGCTCCTCTCTTCCCCCCCACCCCCCAGCAGGGGCAGTGGAAGGGGCCAAGCTGGGTGTGTCTGTCCCGGCCGATGGAGGCTGCGCAGTCGGTGCCGGCTGCAGGGCCAGGATCTCAGGGCTCCGGGGAGCAGGAACCCCAGGCTGTGGGGGAAGCAGCTTCCTCTGTGTGACTGGCTGGAGCCAGCACATCCCTGCTCCCCTCCCCGGTCACTGCTCCCAGCCCAGCACAGTCTGTGCCCACTGGACCCTGAACACGGCTGGGCTCTGGGCCATTCCACACCCCTGGCCCCTGAGCCTGTCGGGATCCTGAACCAGTCACCTCAGTGCCTCGTTCTAGGGGATCACCAACCCCTGGGGAGCCTCCTGTCAGCCCCCCAGAAGCTCCTTCCTGGGCAGGGTCCCAGGCCCTGAGAGACTCCCTGGCTGCTCCAGGCTGGCCAGGCCCAGGGTTTCCAGCAGGGCTCTTGGTGCTGGCACCGCGCTCGCTGCCAGAGCTCCCAGCCCCTGTCCCAGCCCGGCCTGTTGTCCCAGCGCTGACCCCTCCCCTGCGGTGGGGACGCTGCTGCTCTCAATGGCTGAGCCCCTCTCTCTGCCGCTGCCTCTGCTGCTGCGCTCGCAGGCTCAGCCCGTGCCAGGGCCAATGCGGCGCTGCTGGGGCTGCTCCTTCCCTCGGCACCTGGAGTCTCTGTGTCTGGGGAAAATGGCGGGTGAGTGGGGAGGGACCTGCTCAGAGACACACGCCCTGTGCTGCACCCAGAGGGCAGAGACCAGCCAGGGCCAGGCAGCAAAGTGCCACGGTGCTGGGATTAACCCTTTCCTTCCACCCACCCCAGCAGCCCTGGCCAGTCAGTGCCACTTGACTGCCTGTGCTCTGACCCCAGGGACCCGGGTCCGGCAGCTCAGATGAGTCACTGGGTGAATGTGTGGGGCAGAGTAACCAGGGATCCATGAGCCCCAGGATAACTGTGTGCAATGGGGAAGGCCCCACCCTGTTATGCAGACCTTAGGGACTGGGCAGTGAGTGTTATCATTGATAGAGAGCCCAGGAGTGAGCCAGGCACTGCAGAGACAGAACAAGGGGCTGCCAGCCCCAAGGGCTCCTGGTCTGAGTGCAGACAAGGCCCAGCGAGTGCAGCAGCAAACATTGGGGGAGGGGGCACGAGGGTCCCATTGTGGGGCCAGCAAGTCCCTGAGCCCATCCTGTGCCTGTCTTCTGGGTGTAGTAGACAGTATTGTAGTGACCCTGATGGCTCCATGTTGGGCCCTGGGTCACCCCCACCCCCCAGGGAACAGAACAGGGTAGAGACAGCCTGAGGTCGGGGGGAGCTGGAGGCTGGGGGGGATGGGGAGCTGCCTGGGAGCTGGGACAGGGACCCTGGAAGCCAGGTAGGTGGCCCAAAACCCTGTGCTGTGTTCGCTCCAGGTTCCTCACTGTCCTCAAGTCAGGAGTCCTCAGTCCTCCTTCCTGGAGCTGGGCTTGGATTAGTTTCCATCCCCTCCTGGAGCTGGGGTCATTTCAGACTGTGCCTTTATTCTCTGCATCCACTTTCTCCAGCCGGGGGCAGCTCTCCAGGGTTTTGTCCTGCTACAGCTGCTGCTGTCATCAGGGCTGGCTCCAGGCACCAGCTGAGCAAGATGGTGCTTGGGGCGGCAGATTGTTGGAGGCGGCATTGTGCCCAATCCTAGGGCGGCACGGATGCTTTTTTTGTTTGTTTTGTTTTGTTTGTTTTTGCTCCACCCCTTTGCCCCCCATGTCCCTCTGACACCTGTCCTACCCTCACCCCTCTTTGTCCCCTTGTCACCTGCACCTTCTCCCACCCCCTCCTTTTCCCCTGGTGCCAGCCCCTCCTTCTACTCCCCCTCTGCCTCCCTAGCGCCTGCCCCTCTGTCCACCCCTTGTGTCCCCTGGTGCAAGCCCATTCCCTTCCCCCCATCCCCCAGTGCCACCTGCCCTTTCTCTAGCCCACCCTTTGGACCCATGGTGCCCACCCCTCCCCTCATCTCTCTCTTTCCCTTGAAACCAGTCCTGTCTCTCAAAAATACTCTATGGCCCAGATGCCCCTCCCCTTCCCTCTTACCCCTCTGTGTCCCCCCCCCCCATCACCCCATTCTGCTCCCTGGCACATGCCCCTCCTCTTGCCCTCCTCCAACCACTAGTGACAGCCCCTGCCCTAGCCAGCCCCTCTGCCCCCAGGATCAGGATCCTGTCTCCCTCTGTTCCCCTGGTGCCTGCCCCTTCCTTCCCTCCCCCCCCCTGGGCCCGGCCCCCGCCCCCCCCCCCAATCCTCCCCCACCCCCTGACACCAGTCCCTCCCCTTGATTCCCTCTGTCCCATTGGAGCCCCCCCCATTCCCTCACATCCTTCTGCTCCCTTGTGCCCACCCCTTCCCTTGCTTCTCTGTGTCCCCTGGGGTCCATCCCCTTCTTCTGCCCTGATGTCCACCCCTTCCTTCACCCCATGCAGCCCCCGGGAACCTGCCCTTCCCTTCAACCTCTCTGGTACATGCCCCTTTCCTTGCCTGCCCATTGTCCTTGTGCATGCCCCTCCCCTCTGCCCCTCCTCCTCCTCCTCCTGTCACCTGCCCCCCCCTTTCCTCTCCCAGCATCAACCTGTCCCCTCCCATCCCCTGCCCCCACTGACACCTTCCCACCCTCCCCCGCTCCTCCTGCCCTTTTCCTGCTCATTGTCTCCACACAGACAGATGGACCCTGACTCCTGCTCAGGCAATAACCTCCCCCCCCCCTGCAATTAACAGGGATGCAGCTTAATTTCCCTTTGATCCCAGTGACCAGCCCCTGCCCCTGGCACTGACTCTGTGACTCTCTCCCCAGTGGACGTGACTCTGGATCCAGACACGGCTAATCCCTGGCTCAACCTGTCTGAGGATCGGAAATGTGTGAGACTCAGAAGCACACGCCAGGATCTGCCTGACAATTCTGAGAGATTTGATCCTTGTGTCTGTGTCCTGGGCACTGTGGGGTTCACGGGCGGGAGGCGTTACTGGGAGGTGGAGGTGGGAGACAAGACAAGGTGGGCTCTGGGGATTTGTAGGAAATCTGTGCGCAGGAAGGGACTGATCACACCCACACCGGCGGATGGATACTGGGTTGTGTGGCTGAGTGCTGGGGAATACAAGGCCCTTACCTCCCCCTGGGTCCTCCCTGTGAGCGTCAGGCCCAGCCAGGTGGGGATTTTCCTAGACTATGAGGCGGGTGAGGTCTCGTTTTACAATGTGACTGACAGATCCCATCTCTTCACTTTCATTGTCACCTTCTCCGGGATGCTCCACCCTTTCTTCTGTCCTAGTCTCAGTGCTGGGGGTAAAAACGCGGCTCCCCTGATAATCTGCCCGGTCCCAGCTCAGGCCAGAGCTGTCCCTGACAGTGTTACAGATTTTCATTACCAATCTGCCTGGAGCATCAAGTGATCAGGCTGACACCTCAGGATCATTTGGGGAGAAGATGACTTAACACACCAAGTGTTAAAATTTTAAAACTTTATTAATAAAATAATAAAATACAGCAGAGAGTCCTGGGAACGCTGCCATGTCACTCAGGGGAAGAAAGAAAGCATTAGCGCCCCAAGCCCTAACCCACTTTCATACTCACACACGCACTACCCAAGACTGGCCAGGCCTGGGTGTAATGCAAGAAGAAGCGGGGGTGGACGGGAGTTCTTGCCCTGGGCCTAGGTCATCGGGGAATCCGCTGTAATCTCTGAATTGCTCCAGCTCTCAGGAGGGTTTTTAAGTCCTGGGTTCCTTTGGGGGTGTCATTGTCCAGGGCCCTCTGTGCCTGGTGCTCTTTGTACCAGTCCCAATCAGCTTGCTGTGGCCTTCTTTGCTGCCCAAAACACACCGGCTCTGGAGAATTTGTTTTCCCTTCTGTTGGCCTTCACCATCACCGCATCATTTGCTCTGTTTTCGCTGCTATGTTTGCAGCTCTGCTCCACTTAGTTCTCCTCTTCTCACAACTGGGCAACACTAGATTTCTCGTCTGTAGATTTCTCATCGAGCCCATGACCTTGGGCCAGGGTCAGCATCTTATCTTCACATGAAGCTAGCTAAAGTACCAAGTTAACCCATTCTCTGCTTTTTTCTTTCTCTCCCCCACTCTTGGCCTCTCGTACTCCTGCAAAGGAATCTTCCATTCCCCACTCACACACGTTTGACCCTCCCCAAAATGCTTTGCGATGCTTGCAAGAGCATTAGTCACATATAATGTTGACCTGCTTTTCCCAGGGCCTCCCTGAAGGAGGGGGCCATTGGGGTGTGACAACAGTGACACCCACGACACAGACTCTCCCCTCCCAATGCTGCTGCTCTTCCCATCCCCAGTGCTGGAGGCCAGTCACTGCAGGCAACTGGACTTTTTGTGCTGACTGGACCCTGCCAGTTTTCCTATTCAACTGGAGGTTCCAGTCATAAACTGGACACGTGGCAACCCTTAGCCCTCGCCTTTCCCCAGCCCCTGCCCCAGGGGTAGCAGGTGGTGGTGGATGGGGATCATTCACTCCTGTCAGAATTTTCTACTCCTGTGAAATTTCAATGTAAAATAGGAAAGAAAAAAAGATATTTTCTAAATTGGAATAATTGTAACAAGGTGTAAAAAAAGAATATTTTAATTTACATTTCAACTTTATTTCAGAAACAAACATCTAAACCTATTTCTATGAATGTGGTGTGGTGGGGGAAGGGGGGGCACACAGATGGACCAGGGGGCATACAGATGGACCAGGGGCAGGCTCCACACCACACCCCCTGTGTCCCCACAAACACAGTCAAGACCCCCACCACAAGAGCACAATTGGAAAGTAACTCAGTCTAAAAGGCCCCCTCCACGGTGGTCTGCAGAGTCTCTGCACATTCCCCCAGCAGCAAACCATCTTCTTCTCCACCTCGAGGCTCCAGCAGCTCCCAGGCAGCAAGCACAGCAGCAGCGGCTCCAGCAGACCATCCAGTGGCCAGCCAGGCAGGACCCTTTCCAGGTGGTAGTGGTGGTGGTGGTGGTGGTGTCCATAGCAGCAGCAAGGGCTGGGGCGGGGTCCCTCACTTCCCTCTCCTAGGGAGTGGGCCAGCAGGCCCCCCCAAGGGGCTGTAGCAGGAGCAGCAGCAACCGAGGGTTGGGGGCGTCCACCAGCCAGCCAGCAACCAGGTAGCAGAGAGGGAGGAGCAGGAGCAAGGGCCCAGCAGGAGCAGCAGCCACCTCCCTCCCTCCAGGCCAGAGGGGAAGACAGGGAGAGCAGCCACTGGAGGAGCAGATCCCTATTCTCTGGATAGCTAAACAAAGGCTACCCCAAGCCAATCAAGACACCTGAGGGCCAGTTAACCAGTTAAGGTCATTAGGCTAATGCCAGCACCGGACCCAAATTAACTGGCAAAGGATTAGTTGAGGCCGTTAGGCTAATGAAGACAGCTGGTACCAATCAAGGTCCCACTCATACTTCTTAAAAGCTCTCCTTTACAGCCCTCTTAAGAGAGAGCCCAGGTGAACAGAGCTGGAGAAGAGGAAGTGTACTGAACCCTGAGATTAGGGTGAAGCTAGGAAAAGGGGACCACGGGGAAGTAGCCCAGGGAATCAAAGTAGCTTCAGTGGTGAAGGGAAATCTACTAACAGCTGCTACGAGTAGGGTCCCTGGGCTGGAACCCGGAGAAGAGGGTGGGCCTGGGTCTCTCTGCCCCGCCATACTCTACAGAGATCCCCTTGAGAGGGGAAGCAGGACTCGGTCCAGGCAGGAGGCCGAACTCTGGAGAGAGAGAATGGATGGGGACAGGTGTTTCTGCCTAGTGGTGTGGGATCTGCCTAAGAGTCATAGGTGCCCTTTGACCCGCTTCCCTCCACTGTTTAAAGAGAGCTCCTTAGGCTCCATAGATAGTCTTTTGTTTTGTTAAGTGACCACTGCAGCTGAAATCACTGATAATCAGGCCTAAGTGCTTAGACTTGCTGTGGGACAGTGTCTCTGGCAAAAGACACTGCCCAGTCTGCTCTAGCAGTGAGGCTCCCCTACTAAGAGCTGAAATGGCTCAGAGCTGTGCTAAGTGGTGGGCAGGACCGTCCCTACCCATACGCAAAATATGCAGCTGCATAGGGCACCAGGAAATTTGGGGCACCAAATGTTATTAATAGACTTTGTATTTGTTTTATTGGAACATAATTTAATTATTTGGTATGACATCATCTGAACACAAATACATACTAAAAAGCAGTGTTTTAATGAAGCTCAAAAATCGTGCATTGTGACAGTGTGTGCAACATGTCTGTGTCCAAATATGAATTCCTCTGCTTTATAGCATTTATCACTTTCTAAAAGTGACATGCTCGTTAAGCAAGTGGAGCCCTGTCATTGCCAGAACCGGAAGTCTCAGCAGAAAGAATTGAGGCAGGAGGGACCTGGTCTCCCTTAAGGACTTGAACCAAACCCAGAAACCAGGGGTGAAACCAGTCAAGGGGGACTGTGTTCAGAAGCTTTGTTTTGCCTAGTTCTAACTCTTGTGCTGCGTGGGTAAAGTGTGTGTGTGTGTTTGAGGCAGGGCCAGCCCAAAGCAAAAAAAAAAAAAAAAAGGACATGATCGGCGGCAACTCTAACGTCGCCACTTCATCCTTCGGCGGCAGGTTCTTCCCTCCGAGAGGGACTGAGGGACCCGCCGCTGAAGGTGCTGCCACCCCTCTTCATTGACAGACCCAGGCACCTGCTTGCTGCGCTGGTGCCTGGAGCCGACCCGGTTTGAGGCTTTGCAAAGGAATGTGTGTTCCTTGCTTTAATGTCATATGGTTCCCAAAGAGTTAAACTAGTGTGCCTGTGGGGACAGACAGTGAGTGTGCATTAACTACTGAGTTGGCTTGAGAGATTCAGAATGGGTCTCAGGGTAGAGGGAAGTTGGGATTTTGCAATCTTCTATGTCTATGACCTTGTAATAAATAGATAGGAACTGCTTCTGCCAGGAAAAAATTCAGGGGAACATAGATGGTTCTCAGTAAGGTAAATAGGAAATCCAAAATACTTCTCTCTCCTTTCTACCCGGCCCCCAGAGAATAACATAGAGCTGCATGGCGACAACCCCACCAGATTCATCTTTACCCTACAGACTTCAAAATCTCTTCCTGAACAAGCCCTTTCATCTCCAATGAGATATTGCTCCAGGAGCTGGCTGGAATCTACGCTCCCTTTGATCAGAACCTTTCTCAGTCAAGGCAACAGGACAAGTGAATTGGTGCCTGTGCCTGCCTGTTGAGTTGATGAACTGAGGGATAGCTCAGTGTTATGATTAGAGATCGCACCAGCATAAAAGTATATTGAAGGCAAACCCTAAGGAAATTAAGAGTTTAACTTATCCTCCACCTGTCCCATGTCACACTAACATAAATCCAGGCAGAGTCATTTGGAAGGTGAACACTTTATGCTTCTATACCACACCACTGTCAAGTTTTAGCAAATTAGGATAAGTCAGCACATAAGTACAACCATATGTATCAGTAACTGCTAAAGGTATCAGTTCACTACCTCTCTCTGCTACAGATAGCAAATTCCTACTGATAGCAATTTCACACACCCTGGAGTGTGTAAAACTGATAGCTTTAGGGATTAGCTCCATCAGATAAAAGAGGAGTACTTGTGGTACCTTAGAGACTAACAGATTTATTAGGGCATAAGCTTTCGTGGGCTAAAACCCATTTACGAAAGCTTATGCCCTAAAAAATTTGTTAGTCTCTAAGGTGCCACAAGAACTCCTCGTTCTTTTAGCTGATACAGACTTAACACGGCTACCACTGAAACCTACATCAGATAGAGGTTTTTAGCAAAGTAGGACCGGTCACTGTTACAGGTAGCAAATTCTATAGCTGTTTTTAATAAATTAGGACAAGTCAGCAAATAAGAACAACCATATGTTCTTGGTGGTGATGGGGGACTTCAACTAGCTAGACATCTGTTGGGAAAATAACACAGCAGGACACAGATTATTCAACAAATTCTTGGAATGTATAGGAGACAACTTTTTATTTCAGAAGGTGGAGAAAAGTACTGGGGAGAGGCTGTTCTAGATTTGATTTTGACAAATAGGGAGGAACTGGTTGAGAATTCCTAAAGTGGAAGTCAGCTTTGGTGGAAGTCATCATGAAATGATAGAGTTCATGATTCTAAGGAATGCTAGGAAGGAGAACAGCAAAATATAGATAACGGATTTCAAGAAAGCAGATTTTAGCAAACTCAGGGAGTGGTAGGTAAGATGCCATGAGAAGCCAGTCTAAAGGGAAAAGCAACTGAACACAAGCGGCAGTTTTTCAAACAGACATTATTAAGGGCACAAGAGTGAACTATACCACTGTGTAGGAAAGACAGGAAGTGTGGTAAGAGACCACCCTGGTTTAACCAGGAGATCTTCAATGATCTAAAAATCTAGAAAGAGTCCTACAAAAAGTGGAAACTAGGTCAAATTACAAAGCATGAATATAAACAAATAACAAGTATGTAGAGCCAAAATTAGAAAGGCCAAGGCACAAAACGAGATCAAACTAGGTAGAGACATAAAGGGTAACAAGAAAACATTCTACAAATACATTAGAAGCAAGAGGAAGACCAAGGACATGCTAGGGCCATTATTCAACAAGGTGGGAAAAACAATAAGAGAAAATGTGGAAATGGCAATGGTGGTTAATGACTTTTTTTCGGTTTTCACCATGAAGGTTGGTGGTGACTGGATGTCTAACATAGTGAATTCAGTGAACATGAGGTTGGATTAGAGGCAAAAATAGGAAAAGAACAAGTTAAAAATTACTTTGACAAATTAGATGTCCTCAAGTCACCAGGGCCTGATGAAATGCATCCTACAATACTCAAGGAGCTGACTGAGGAGATATCTGAGCCATTAGTGATTATCTTTGAAAAGTCATGGAAGACGGGGGAGATTCCAGAAGACTGGAGAAGGGGAAATATAGTGCCCATCTATAAAAAGGGAAATAAGGACAACCCGGGGAATTACAGACCAGTCAGCTTAACTTGTGTACCTGGAAAGATAATGGCGCAAATACTTAAGCAATCAGTTTGCAAACATCTAGAAGAAAATAAGGTGATAAGTAACAGTCAGCATGGATTCATCAAGAACAAATCATGTCAAACCAACCTGATAGCTTTCTTTGACAGGGTAACAAACATTGTGGATAGGGAGGAAGTGGTCGACATGGTATATCTTGACTTTAGTAAAGTTTTTGATACTGTGTCTCATGACCTTCTCATAAATAAACTAGGGGAATGCAACCTAGATAGAGCTACAATAAAGTGGGTACAAAACTGGTTGGAAAACCGTTCCCGGAGAGTAGTTATCAGTGGTTCATAGTCATGCTGGAAGGGCATAACGAGTGGTGTCCTGCAGGGATCAGTTCTGGATATGTTTCTGTTTAATATGTTCATCAATGATTTAGATAATGGCATGGAGAGTACACTTATAAAGTATGTGGATGATACCAAGCTGGGAGGGGTTGCAAGAGCTTTGGAGGATAAGGTTAAAATTCAAAATGATCTGGACAAACTGGAGAAATGGTCTGAATAAATAGGATGAAATTCAATAAGGACAAGTGTAAAGTACTCCATTTAGGAAGGAACAATCAGTTGCACACATACAAAATAGGAAATGACATCCTAGGAAGGAGTACTGCAGAAAGGGATCTAGGGGTCATAGTGGATCACAAGCTAAATATGAGTGAACAGTGTGACACTGTTGCAAAAACAAACAAACAAACAAACAAACATAATTTTGGGATGTATTAGCAGGAGTATTGTAGGCTAGACACAAGAAGTAATTCCTCCACTGTACTCCATGCTGATTAAGCCTCAACTAGAGCATTGTGTTCAGTTCTGGGCACCACATTTCAGGAAAGATGTGGACAAATTGGAGAAAGTCCAGAGAAGAGCAGCAAAAATGATTAAAGGTCTAGAAAACATGACCTATGCTTGAAACATGATAACCATTTTCAAGTACATAAAATGTTGTTACAAGGAAGAGGGAGAAGAATTGTTCTCAATCTCTGAGGATAGGATAAGAAGCAATCTGCTTTAATTGCAGCAAAGGGGGGGGGAGGGTAGGTTGGACATAGGAAAAACTTCCTAACTGTCAGGGTGGTTAAGCACTGGAATAAATTGCCTAGGGAAGAGAATCTCCATCTGTGGAGATTTTTAAGAGCAGGTTGGACAAGCACGTGTCAGGAATGGTCTAAATAATACTCTGTCCTTCCATGAGTGCAGGGGACAAACTGCTATCTGCAGGCATTTGCTACATCAGGTATCAGTTTTTTACAATAGCAGTTTCTTACAATCTATTAAATATTAGTAACTGCTACAGGTAGCACATTCCTACAGGGAACAGTTTTCTACACTACACCTATGGACTGTAGGTATAGCCATTATACAACCAGAGCAGACCCCCAAAAGACACACCCACCACAGCTGGTGCACCACAGATATCAAAAGACTGACCAACAAGCAGCACAGGACAGTGAGTGCCCCTCCTAGCCCAGTGGAGCTGCCCCACCCCACAGTCCCCAGCCAAGCCAATCACCACAAGCCATACTGCAGCCTTCCCCAGCTTGCTACCTGCCTGTAGCAGGGTGGACACCCAGTCTTGCCCTGAAGGACTTGAAATCAGCCCTGAAAGAGGGCTGCAGCTCTAAAAGCTGGGTTGATTGAGGAAGTGGCTGCAGCTGGGCCACACCCCAATCAGGCCACAGCTGGCCTGCATAAAAAGGCTGGGAGCCAGGCACCCAAACAGACTCCCTCTAGCTTCTGAGAGGGAGGGAACTGAGCAGTGTACCAGGGCCGGGCCGGAGAAAGGCAGAGGAGCTGGGGAGGCTCCAGCCTGTGGCCTAGCAGAAGGCCAGTAGGTACTGGGTTGCAGAGGGCAGCCTACGAGTAGGCAGAGGCAGCAGGTCTAAACCCCCTTTGCCTGTGATGAGTGGCTTATACTGTAGTCTGCTCCAGTGAGCGAGGGGCTAGATGGGGACTGGCAGTAGCCTAACACTGAGGCAAAGTGGGGATAGTGAGTGGGGGTTTCCCTGGGAGGGGGAGACCCTGAGTCTGTGAGGGGTTACTGCCAGGGGGCCATGCCCCAGATAACAGGGCACGGGGGGGTGGTGGGGGGAACATGGGGGCCAAGTGGCAGTGGGACACCGGCCTGTAGAGGGCGCTCCAACGGCTGGGTGAGCTAATTTCCAAAATGACTAGTAGGAAGCGTGGGGTGAGTCCCAAACTGTTACACTGCCCCTTCCCTCACAAAGGTGTGTGTTCCCCAACTCCAGCTGCCCCCCGACACCACCCCCTGACATCACCCCCCCCACACACTGATGTAGGTGCACTGCAGCTACCAGGCAAGCACGGCAAGGGCAGGTAAATCGCAGGCTTGGATGCTTCACTGCTGCAGCCGACTGCTATCCTTCCCCTCCCGCCCCCAGTCCCTCCCACCAAGTCACCCTCCACCAAACCAACAACCCCCTGTAGTAAACCAGGTGCAGTCATGTGGTGGTGGTGGAGTAGGGCAGGCAGGCAGCCAACAGCTCCCCCCTCCCCATACCAAACCAAGAAGTCAACCCCCATGCCTGCAGCCAGCTATGTGGGGATATACAATTCTCCCCCAAGGAGTTCAGTCACAAATTTAATTAACTCATTAAAAAAATAATAATGAGCATCATCAGCATGGAAGCATGCCCTCTGGGATGGTGGCCGAAGCATGAAGGGGCATACGAATGTTTAGCAGATGCATACCTGGCACGTAAATATCTTGTAATTCCGGCTACAAAAGTGCTATGCAAATGTCTGTTCTCACTTTCTGGTGACACAGTAAATAAAACATTTGCGGGAACTCCAGCAGCAAAGAGCCTGTATAGAGGAGCAGATTGCTGCTCATTGTGGACTAGAGCATGTCCAGCTTTGTGGGCCGAGCAGTCCCCATTGTCCCTTCTCTCAGGCCTGACACTCCTCTGCCCAGAGTTGGAGAAAGCCAAAACATGGATCCCTGACTCATATTTCCCCTCTGCAGACCCAGTCCACACAGTGATTATTGGCCAAAGGAGGATGACTGGAGGAGACTGGGGCAGCTGGAATGGGGCAGGGTGGGGGTGGGGAGATGGGTAGGATTGTTACTTTCCCTTCTGTGTATGGAGTTTTACAAAGTTTAACCCTAAAACCTTCTTTCCAGCTCTTAGGAGATGATTTGAAGGGGCTGGGCTGTGACCTTTAGACTGTGATGTCACAAAACTTAGAGCAGTTGTTTTCAAACTTTTTTTCTGGTGACCCAGTTGAAGAAAATTGTTGATGCCCATGACCCAACGGAGCAGGGGATGAGGCGTTTGGGGTGTGGGAGGGGCTCAGGGCTGGGGCAGAGGGTTGGGGTGCGGGGGTGAGAGCTCTGGGGTGGGTCTGGGGATGAGGGGTTTGGGGTTCAGGAGGGGGATCTGAGTTTTGGGGGGGCTCAGGCCTGGGGCGTGGGGTTGGGGTGTGGGAGGGGGTCAGAGCTCTGGGCTGGGGATGAAGGCTCCTGGGTGGGGCTGAGCATGATGGTTTTGGGGTGCATGAAGGTGCTCTGGGTTTGGGGGGGACTCAGGACTGGGGCAGGGGATTGGGACATGTGGTTGGGGCATGGACTTACCTCGGGCAGCTCCCGGTGAGCAGCACAGCCGGGGTGCAAAGGTAGGCTTCCTACCTGTCTTGGCACCGCAGACTGCGCTGCGCCCCAGAAGCAGCCATCAGCAGGTCCGACTCCTAGGCGGAGGCGCACAGGTGGCTCTGCACGGCTCTTGCCCGCAGGCACCATCCCCCCTCAGTTCCCATTGGTCAGGAAATGTGGAGCCGGTGTTCGGGGTAGGGGCAGCGCGTGGACCCCCATTGCCCCCCCTGCCTAGGAGCCGGACGTGTTCCTGGCTGTTTCTGGGGCCCAGCGCAGTGTCAGAACAGGTAGGGATTAGTTTGCCTTAGCCAGGCAGCACCACCGATGGAACTTTTAAGGGCCCAGTCGGCGGTGCTGACCAGAGCCGCTGCAACCCAGAGCCTTGGACATTCCACGACCCAGTACGGGGTCACGACCCGCAGTCTGAAAACCACTGGCTTACAGGATTTACTGTAATATCACCCTTGAGTTCAGGAGTTGTTCCTGATTAATGAGTCGCTGCTGTTTTCCTGCCTTGTCACTAGCACACACCAGCTGCCACTGACCTTAACCCAGGGAGCCCCTGTAGCCCGGCTGGTCCCAAGCTGGTGGTTAGATGTTCAGCAAGACACAGCCAAGCCAAGGCTTCTCTGCACACACATTGTCACTGAAATCACTCAAGGGGGTTTAGTTCCCACCTATTGTTTCAGTGCAAGTCTGTGTGTGGCTGTGGACACCCTCGCTGTGAATTAATGTTTCCCTTCTGCCCGTTGGAGTCAGCAGCAACCAGGGCTGGGTTCAATATCTAGGGGTTCCTCTTCAACAATACAACACAGAACCGGCTCAAGCCCCAACCCAGTAACCTGAGAAAATTACACACCACCCCTGGGCACCTCTAGAGGTAGTACTTCCCTTCTCCCAAGCACAGAGTCCGAGTGTAGAAAAGAAACTTTTAATGAAAGGAGGGAAGTAACCCGGCATTAATTTGGGAAAACCCCACAAGCAGGATTCATAAACATAAAACCACAAGCAAACACCCATCTCAGAGATCACTGGGCAGTGTCCTTTGTCTCAGGGTCTTAAGTCCAGCAACCAAAAGTTCCTTTAATGTGCCCCTCCCTTCTCCTCCACCACACTCACCGTGAAGACCCAGAGTTCAGAGGTGTGGGGGAGGGTGCACCTTGCTCACTTGGCTGTCCAGGCATTTGCTCTGGCACCCGCTGCCCTGCCAGATGCTCACTGCTCTACTCGCCACTTCACCAGCTGCTCGGCCAGCTGTCCGCTCACCGCCCCACATTGTCTGGGATATTTTCAGATCCTACTGCTCGGGGCAGCTCTCAGTGATTTCAGCTGTTAGTGGGGAAGTCTCACTGGTTGCACAGATACAGGGCTGCCCTTACCCATACGCAAAGTATGCAGCTGCGTAGGGCACCAGGAAATTTGGGGCTCCAGCCCCTGCTCTGCCTCTTTCCCATGGTCCCCACCACTGCTCCACCTCAGCCCCGCTTCTTCCTGCCCCTACTCCACCCCCACCCCCACTCTCCTGAGGAGTGCAGCAGGGCCGGGACTGCACTCACCGATGGTGGGAAGTGCAGCGATCCGGCCCCTGCCATGCCGCTGGTGGGTGGTTCTCCCCTACCCCCCAAGCCAGCCCCCCTGTGGAGGCCTGGGGCCCCACAACCTCCCCCACCCGTGGGGGGGGGGTGCGTAGGGTCTCAGAATAGCTAGGGACAGCCCTGCACAGATAGGATAGTCTATTGTATCAGAGACACTGTCCCAAAGCACGTCGAATGCCTAGGACTAGTTATCAGTGATTTCAGCTCTGTTGGTATGTAACAAGATTCCCACTTGAGTCTTAACCAGCTCTCGTATTACGCAGTGGACACAGGAAGGATCAGATAGCATCCAGGGCTCAGACCATCTGGCACAAGCATCTATCACAGGGGTGGGAAAACTTTTTGGCCTTAGGGCCACATCTGGGTAGGGAAATTGTATGGCAGGCCATGAATGTAGGAGTGGGGCAGGGAGCTGGGGTGCGGGAGGGTTTTGGGGTGTGGGCTCTGGCAAGGTGCTGCCTACCTTGGGTGTCTCCTGGGCGGCAGCACAGTGGGATTAAGGCAGGCTCCCCCCCCTGCCCTGGCTCTACATGGCTCCCAGAAGCAGCCAGCACGTCTGCAAGCGGCTCCTGGGGTGGCAAAAGGAGGCTCTGTGTGCAGCCCCCATCTGCATCCAATGCCCTGCAGCTCCCATTGGCTGTGGTTCCCTATTCCTGGCCAATGGGAGCTGCAGGGGCAGCACCTGCAGGCAAGTGCAGCACACAGAAACACCCCCTGCAGGAGCTGCAGGGGCATTCTAGCCCCTTTCAGGAGCAGCACGGGACCAGGGTGTGACAATGCGGTTCTGGCGGAACCCAACTGAGAGCACCAACTCAGGACAAATTGCTAAAACAGGGCAGTTACAGCCCAAGGCTGGGGTTTTTCCACCTCTAAGGCAAACCAAACCAGCCAGACTAAGACTTCGGTCTCATCCCATTGGCTAACCGCAAGTCTCACAAGCAATCTCCTTAGACACTCCAGTTTCCCAGTATTACCACCAGTGCCATTCGTTATGGGGACAAATGGTTATGAAAACCAATACCCCAGTAAAAGAAAAAGGTTCTCCTGATCCCAAAGGACCAAGCCCCAGACCCAGGTCAATATATAAATCAGATCTTACCCACAAATCACGCTGCTGCCAATTCTTTAGAATCTAAAATCTAAAAGTTTATTCATAAAAGGAAAAAGATAGAGATGAGAGTTAGGATTGGTTAAATGGAATCAATTACATACAGTAATGGCAAAGTTCTTGGTTCAGGCTTGCAGCAGCGATGGAATAAACTGCAGGTTCAAATCAAGTCTCTGGAATACATCCCCAGCCGGGATGGGTCCTCAATCCTTTGTTCAGAGCTTCAGTTTGTAGCAAAGTTCCTCCAGAGGTAAGAAGCAGGATTGAAGACAAGATGGAAATGAGGCATTAGCCTTATATAGTCTTTTCCAGGTGTAAGAACACCTCTTTGTTCTTA
>NC_048311.1:38316352-38337066 GCF_013100865.1 Trachemys scripta elegans
TTTCCATCTCTAATATCAATGTGTCTGTGAGTCTGCAAAGAACAATAGTCATTCTTGTTTCAGCAATGCACACATTGAGTTACACGCAGATCTCTGACTGCTGGACCCCTGTACCCAGAATCATATGGGCCAAATTTCCCTGGCGCCGGTGGGTGCTTGCGCCCCCCCGCTCTGACTCCACTCTTGCCCCACACCCATTCCAACCCCTTCCCCAAAGTCCCCACCCCAACTCTGCTCCCTCCCTGCCCCTATTGGACCCCTTCCCCAAATACCTCCCCCGGCTCCGCCTCTTCCCTGAGCGCGATGGGTTCCCACTCCCTCCCCACTCCCTCCTAGCTATGCAAACAGCTGTTTTGCAGTTCAAGGGCTGGAAGCTAGGGGGAAAAAGCGGGCACGTGGCATGCTTGGGGAGGAGGTGGAGGCGGAGGTGAGCTGGGCGGGGAGCTGCCGGTGGGTGCTGAGCACCCAGCAATTTTTCCCCGTGTGTGCTCCAGCCCCGGAGCACCCACGGAGTCAGCACCTATGCCCACAATTCAGGAGCTGTCCTGTCCCTGTGCTGGGATTTGGGATGTTTCCAGCTCAGTCTCACCTGCAGGAATTCACTTGCTGGCTTCTGACACTTCCCCTCCAGCTCACTGATCAGCTCACTGAGATGGGAAATCTGCTCAGAGAGTTTACTGACATTTTCATTCTGTATCTTCACAATCTCCTCATTAAGCTTGTCCAGCTGGGCCAGCAGGAGTCGCTCTTGTTCCACCAGGAACTGCCGCAGTTGCTGAAATTCAGACACAATCTTCTGCCTCTCGGTTTTGGTCTGTTTCTGTAAGAAATAAGGAAAGGGCTGGTCAGAAACATGGACAGAGCCTGATGACCTTTCATACAGTCTTACGAGAGAGTTTCTTTACAATCTCTAACCCATCTGTGTAGAGACCAGGACATGAGCCGTCAGGAACTACAGCCAAAAGTAAGGGGACTGTTGCCCCCTTACTAACATTCAGTGGGGGTGTTTTGGTTGGCTAACTCCCAGCACAATGGGGAGAGGCCAATGCTCCAGATCAGCCTGACTGACAAGGTGGGGAGGCTAATCGGGGAGTCAGGAGGCCAGGGGGGGTTCCGTCCTCTGTGTGAGCTGGAATTGCCTGGGTCAGACAGAGGGGGGCCGAGCTAAGGAGTGAGCAGGGGCCCAAGATAAGCTGCTGGGAGCAGAGCTGCAGCCCCAAAGCCAGAACACGGCCCAGAGAGAGCAGAGCTGCCCTGGGAGGAGAGCTGCAGCAACCAGAGCCAGAGGGGCCAGACAAGCAGCCCAGGAAGCAGGTCAGAGCTGGGAGCAGAGTCACAGAAGCTAAGGTTACCATATTTCAATTTAAAAAAAGGAGGACACTCCACTGGGCCCTGGCCCCGCCCCAACTCTGCCCCTACCCCGTCACAACTCCCCCGCTCCCCGGAACGCTCTGCCCCCCTGCTCCTCTCCCTCCCCTGCTTCCCGCGAATCAAATGTTTGCGGGAAGCCTGAAACAGGGAGGCAGCAGGTAAGCTGGGGCTGGGGCTGTGGCTGGCGCTGGGGCTGGGGCGGTGGCGGGGCGCGAGGAGGCGTGGCCCAGTCCGGCCCCCCGAGCCTAGCAGTTCCCTCCGGCAGCCGGCCGGCCACGGCGTCTCCCGCCCAGCTCGGCTCAGGCCCTGGGGCGCCGGCCCTGGTTCCGGCCGAGCAGCTCTGGCCCGCCCGGGCCCCGGCAGCTCCGGCCCAGCTTGGCTCGGGCCTCGGTTCCGGCCGAGCGACTCCAGCCCAGCACTGGCCCTTGCCGAGCACCGCCGGCCGGCGGCCGAGCACTGCCAGCCGGCGGCTCTGGCCCGGCACCGGCCCTGGCCGAGCACCGCCGGCCCCAGCAGCCCGGGCACCGCCGGCCCCAGTCCCAGTTCTGGCCGAGCGGCTCCAGCCGAGCACTGCCGGCCCCAGCAGCTCGGGCACCCCCGGCCCTGGTCCCAGCGGCTCCGACCCAGCTCGGCTCGGGCCCTGGTTCTGGCCGAGCGGCTCCAGTCCGGCCTGGCACCGGCACTGGCCCTGGCCAAGCACCCCTGGCTGGCGGCCGAGCATCACCAGCCCCAGCGGCTCTGGCCCCAGCGGCTCCTGCCCGGACCCAAGCCCCATGACCCCTCCCTCCCTATTTTCCCAGACATTTCCGGCTTTTTGGGATTTCTTCCCAGACGGGGATTTGAGGACCAAAAAGACGGACATGTCCGGGAAAATCCGGATGTATGGTAATCCTACAGAAGCAGCCTGCAGAGCAGACCTGCCCTGGGAGCAGAGCTGTAGCAACCAGAGCCAGAGGGGCCAGAGAAGCAGCCCAGGGAGCTGGAGGCAGAGCAGCAGCAGCAGCAGCCATGCTGAGGGAGTGTGGAGCTGGAGCTGGGACTGGAGCTGGAGCCGTCCGGAGCTGGGTGCGGTGAGCAGCTGGGGAGAGTGAGGGGGACCCTGGGCAGTGGGCCCAGCACAGGGAGACACATCAGCCAAGAGGCTCTGCAGGCCAGACTTGGAGGGGGATCGTAACCCTGACAGGGTGGGGGCAACGCTGGGAAGAAGGGTCCTGCCACCTAGAGCCTGAGAGCGTGTGGCCACCACCAGAGCAAGTGCCCAACCCACAGCATCTCTGCAGCACGGCCAGGGCCTGAGAAGGAGCCTGGGACTTACAAGGAACAGACTGTGAACTGCCCTGACGTTCCAGAGACACTGTTTGTGATGTTCCCTGCCATAGAGCAGGGTGATGTGTTTTCCTTTAACTTTTCCCATTTTTCCTTATTCTTTTATTAAATTAATTGTTAATGAAACAACTTGTATTTGCTTTAAATTGTATTCAATGATCAGCAGGTCAGGTAGGTGCCCAGTGCAGAGAGAGTACCCCAGAGTGGGGACACCCTAGCCACTGTCCTGGGTGACCACAGCAGGGTTGGGGGTCGAGCCCCCCAGGAATCCTGGGCCCAGCCTTGTCGGGGTTACGAGGACTCTGCCAGACAGGAGAGTGGAAGGAGAGTCCTCGAGGGCAGTGAGGTCTCTGGGTAAAGGAAGTGGGAGCGAGGACTCGGATCCTTTCGCTAGCCCATTTCACCGGGGTAGTGCAGAAGCCAGGAAAGTTCCCCACAATAGCGGGACCATTCCCCCACTTACACAAAGTCAGAGCTGGAGTCAAAGTCAGGATCTCACCAAGTGTTGGGGCTACAGTCAAGCTCAGGAGTCATACCAAAGGCTGAGCCAGAATCAGTGTCTGGAGTCACACGGGGGATCAGGACTGGAGTCCGAGTCATGCAGCCACACGAAGGGTCAAGCCGGAGTCAGATAGCAGTACTACAGGTCAAACCTGAGCCGGGAACAACGCCAGGGCCAAGCCAGTCAGGGTCCAGTCCAGCAGCAGATCGGGAGTTCACTCAGTTGTTTGGACAACTTCCAATGACTCCTGCTGGCATAAGTCATGCATCTGAACGTCTGCTCCAATCAGGAGCTTCGTCGGCAGATTCTCTGGTGGGCCGGAGTTCCACTAGCCCCTCCCCTGCTGGCTCTGGAGAGCGGTTGGGTTGTAATGACAGTCTCTGTGGACTTAGGTTCAAAACCCACCATTCTTCACATCCTGACACTTGACTATACATTGTGGTCACAAGGGAGAGGATTTTCTTACAGCTTCCCATTTGGCCCCAATCTCTCTGAAAGGGCTGTCTCCATGTCTACTGGGATATAATCAGTGCAGTTTGGGAGAAATGTTGTGAAAGCCACAAGGCGTAGTAATTGGTTCATTAATTAAAATGCATCTTAAATCCTGCAGAAGACACCGTTGTCCTTCTCCAGGGAGAGAACATTTGTGATATGCACACCTGTACACACACACACACACACACACACAGAGAGAGAGAGTATCCCATGATCATGGAGAAACACACACAAGGCCACAGAGAAATCTACCAATAAACATCCCTACCACCTCCATGTCCAAGCAGGTGAAGAACAATAGGCACCTACCAGATACTCCTGGCTTCTCTTCTCTCCAGTCACTTTAAATCCCAGCAGCTTTTCTCTCTCTTCCCTCAGAGTCTTCAAATGGGCTTGTATTTTTTTCCTGACAAACAGAAATGATTTGGTGGGTTTATTTTGAGGGTTGTAGGGGGTGGAGGGGTGTTTTTTCCTCCAAAATTCAACAGTCGGTCTTCCTAAATAGACTAGGTCAGGTGGGTAAGGCAATATCTTCTGCTGGCCCAGCTCCTGTTGGTAATAGAGTTACACACAACTCAACTTTGGGGAACATACTCTTTCCTGGGCCTGAAGAAGAGTTCTGTGTAAACTTGAAAGCTTGTTGTTCACCCACAGAACCTGGCATGAGCAGATATTACTTCACCTCCCTTGTTTCTCTAATATCCCAGGACCAACACAGTTACAACAATACTGTGTACATCAGTGGGTCTTTCTAGAAGTAGGACATCAGAGACAACAAGGAAATGAAACCTTATTCATGGAAATTGGGCGTGTTTTGTATTCAGATGGTTTGAAGTTATTACGTCCACTTTCTCCATTGAATTGAACCTCTGGAAAACTGGTGTTCCATGGCAGTGAATCTATAAAGCTGTTTTTGAGAAGATTTAACAAACAGTAATGCCAATCCCAGAGGTGGCCGGGGCAGCCATATAGGCTGGGATGCTCAAACGAGTCCAAGTCCATTGACTTTCCACTCTGTACCCCTGGGGATTGGACGGGTTGGACAGCACTGATCTAGGGACTAGGGTAAACCCCATTAGATGTGTTGATTTGTGTTATTAGCAGCTGGGCTTTGCCCTAGTGCTGTCCTAGCCCCTTTCTGTGCCAATGGCATCTGGGTAGCTACCCCACCGTCCCCAGCAAAGGTCCCGGAAGCACTGGATTTTGGGAGATTTCAAAAGGCTGCCTGGTGGGAATAATGGAACCACTTTGGCTGGTCCTTGCCCATGAACACACGAGAACAGGTCAGACTGACACAGGGCCGTACTGCCCAGGGGTTAGTTTTGCTGAAGATAAGTCTAATCCCAGTGGCATGTGGCATGGAGCTGCGCAGTTTGGAGCCATTGTGGGTGTGGACTCAAGGTGCTCGGGGTCCCACACAGCGTTAGCCCAGTGATCTCTAGTGCAGGCCGGCAGCATCTGAGTTTAACCCCTCATGGAGCAGCACAGGAATTCACAATCCCAGTGGGAAACCTCCTCTCCTGCTGGGCCTAGGACCTGTATCACGGAGTCTTTTCCTCCTACTGTCTGCACTTCATCACTGCTCAGTTCTGCTGAAAGGGGCAGAGTAGCTAGTGGTTGGGGCACTGAACTGGGCCTTGGAAAACCAGGTTTTTATATCCAGCTCTGCCACTGATCTGCTAAGTCACCTTGGACAAGTCACTTCCCCTCACTGCGCCTCAGTTTCCCCTCCCACCCTTTGTCTGTCTTGTCCAGTTAGACTCTAAATGGCTCGGGGCAGGGATTGTCCCTCCCTGGGTTTTGTGTAAGGTCCTCCACAATTGATATCAGATCTCATCTGGGGTCTGTAGGGGATGCAAATAACAATAAACACTGTGATACAACCCGGAATACCAGCCACAGCTTGTAACACCCCTATCAGCTTTCATGCAATGAAGGCTACACACAGCTGAATGACACAGTTACACCATTAACCTGTAATTAACATCCAGAGTTATTACCCATTAGACTGGACTATAGGCGCTGACTACGTGGGTGGTCCGGGGCTGGAGCACCGACGGGGAAAAATTGGTGGGTACTTTGCACCCACCAGCACCTCCCCACCTCACCCCAGCTCACCTCCTCCCTCCCAGGCTTGCTGCAAAAAAACCTGTTACTTCCTGCGGCCCTCCCCGCGCCCCAGCTCACCGCCGCTCTGCCTCCTCCCCTGGGAGGGAGGGGCGAGGAGGAGAAATGCGGCACGCCCGGGGGAGGAGGCGGAGCTGGAGATTTGGGGAAGGGGTTGGAATGGGGTCAGGGAAGGGGCAGAGTTGGGCATGGCCAGGTGCAGGGAGAGGGCACGAGCTCCCATCGGCGCCGGGTAAAGTCAGCACCTATGGCCTGGACAGCAACTCGGTACCTTGTGCTCCTGGGCAGCCTCCTGTATGGGAATCACCGTGTGAGCACGGTGAGCCCGGGATCTGTCGCACACCACACAGATGGGGGTTTCATCCTCTTCACAGAACAGTTTCAGAGCCTCCTGGTGTTCCCCACACACCCCATCCCCTCCTGCTCCCTGTGCTGCTTGTAAATTCAGCCGCTTGGCGATTTCTACCATATTTGCCAGCTGCCTGTTGGGCCTGAGGTTTCTCTGTTGCACAGTTTCTCTGCACTGAGGGCAGGAGGCAGCTGTATCGGATCCCTCCCAGCACTGGCTGATGCAGGCTCGGCAGAAATTGTGCCCACACTCCAGAGTGACAGGTTCTGTGAAATACTCCAGACAAACGGGACATGTAGCTTCCTCCTGGAGACTTTCCACGGGGTTCTCTGCAGCCATGGCTCCCTCTGAGCAGTTTGTAACAGGCTTAGTTCCAATTTCCTGAATTCACACTATGCCCCGCCTGCAGCAGCAAGGGGGTGTTTCCTTTCCTAAAAATGACTCCTGTTGTTTGCTGAGCAGGAAGGACCCAACCAATTTCACCCCTGGAGGCTTTAGTGAAAAAATGTACAGTCACACCTGTGACAGGAAACTTTCAGTGAAATTAGCCTGTACTTAAAACCCCAAAGGGCTCCTGGCCTCCAGTCAGTGTGTGTTAGGAGTGATAGTCAGACTTGGTGGAATTTTTTTTAATGCTATATAATTTTGACAGATAATGCTTATTTTAAGCAATTTTTATATTTATTGATTTAAACTTTCACAGTTGCACAACAATCTGGGTTTTAAGCATTTCATTCCAATTAAAATGTTCATGGTTGTGGGGAATTATGGGGGGATCAGACAATATTTTGGTCAGACCAGAACTATTTAATGACACTAGACACTGAAATTCAAAATGTTGAAGATTTATAACTGTTACAATTGTCTGTGAGCAGGTAAATCTCCTCCCTCCCCCAGCAGCTCCCCCAGGGCAATAACCCAGTGCCTCCCCAACCCCCATAGGGACCGAGGCTGAAAGTCCATCTGATGGCAGCTCAGGGGCCTGTGGAATCTGCTGGGATCTCAGCCTGGGCCCTAGTGGGGCAGGTGACCCTGTAACACAACCACACCCAGCAAGGCCTGCACCCATTTGCCCCCTTTTTGTCAGTCCCAGCAGAGAGACCAGGGACTGCAGGGAGACCAAGCTCCTGTCCCCCAGGAGCAGGGCTGGTGGAAGCCAGAGGAGCTGGGAGCTCCAGCCTGGAAACCCCCCCAGGCTGCAGGCCTTGTGCAAGGCCTACAAAGGTACTGGGGTTGCAGAGGTGCAGCCTAGGGCAGGCAAAGGCAGCAGGTCCAAACCCCTCTTTCCTATGATGAGTGGCATTTACACTGCAGTCTGCCCCAGGGAACAGGGGCTAGTTGATGACTGGCAGTGGCCATAGATTGAGGTGAGGTGGGGGTAGAGGGCGGCAGGGCTGCGAGCTCCTGCTGGGTGACACGGTGCAACTAGTGGGAGATCTTTGCCCTTGTTTATAACTGTTTCCCCTGAGGTTGGTACTCACGTTCGTGAGCTGCTGTATACAGCTTGATGGGAGAACTGAACATCTTTAAAAAAGGAAAGAAGGAGGATCCGGGGAACTACAGGCCAGTCAGCCTCACCTCAGACCCTGGAAAAATCATGGAACAGGTCCTCAAGGAATCAATTATGAAACACTTCGAGGAGAGGAAAGTGATCAGGAACAGTCAGCATGGATTCACCAAGGGGAACTCGTGCCTGACTAACCTAATTGCCTTCTATGATGAGATAACTGGGTCTGTGGATGAGGGGAAAGCAGTGGATGTGTTATTCCTTGACTTTAGCAAAGCTTTTGATACGGTCTCCCACAGTATTCTTGCTGCCAAGTTAAAGAAGTATGGGCTGGATGAATGGACTGTAAGGTGGATAGAAAGCTGGCTAGATCGTCGTTCTCAACGGGTAGTGATCAATGTCTCCATGTCTAGTTGGCAGCCGGTTTCAAGTGGAGTGCCCCAAGGGTCGGTCCTGGGGCCAGTTTTGTTTAATATCTTTATTAATGATCTGGAGGATGGTGTGGACTGCACTCTCAGCAAGTTTGCAGATGACACTAAACTGGGAGGTGTGGTAGATACGCTGGAGGGTAGGGATCGGATACAGAGGGACCTAGACAAATTAGAGGATTGGGCCAAAAAAAACCTGATGAGGTTCAACAAGGACAAGTGCAGAGTCCTGCACTTAGGACGGAAGAATCCTATGCACTGCTACAGACTAGGGACCGAATGGCTAGGTAGCAGTTCTGCAGAAAAGGACCTAGGGGTTATGGTGGACAAGAAGTTGGATATGAGTCAACAGTGTACCCTTGTTGCCAAGAAGGCTAACGGCATTTTGGGCTGTATAAGTAGGGGCATTGCCAGCAGATCGAGGAACGTGATCGTTCCCCTTCATGCGACATTGGTGAGGCCTCATCTGGAGTACTGTGTCCAGTTTTGGGCCCCACACTACAAGAAGGATGTGGAAATATTGGAAAGAGTCCAGCGGAGGGCAACAAAAATGATTAGGGGTCTGGAGCACATGACTTATGAGGAGAGGCTGAGGGAACTGGGATTGTTTAGTCTCCAGAAGAGAAGGATGAGGGGGGATTTGATAGCTGCTTTCAACTACCTGAGGGGGGGGTTCCAAAGAGGATGGAGCTCAGCTGTTCTCAGTGGTGGCAGATGACAGAACAGGGAGCAATGGTCTCAAGTTGCAGTGGGGGAGGTCTAGGTTGGATATTAGGAAACACTATTTCACTAGGAGGGTGGTGAAGCACTGGAATGCATTACCTAGGGAGGTGGTGGAATCTCCTTCCTTGGAGGTTTTTAAGGTCAGGCTTGACAAAGCCCTGGCTGGGATGATTTAGTTGGGAATTGGTCCTGCTTTGAGCAGGGGGTTGGACTAGATGACCTCCTGAGGTCCCTTCCAACCCTGATATTTTATGATTCTATGATTCTATTCTATGTGGGTCTCCCACGTGCCGGCTGAGTGCTCTCACCATGGGGCTAAAAGTTAAAAGGCAGGTGATATCTAAAAGTTATAAGGCAGGTGATATCAAAACCACCCCCTCCTTCTCTCCCTCCACCCCCTTTCCTGTGGAGTGAGGCAGGTGCCTACCTCATTCCAGCAAGAAACGCCTTAGGCACCTGAGCCACCTGACATCAGGCGCTGGGTTCCCGTCTGTGGGTTGCTAAGCAGACATAGATGCCCCTCTGCAGCCCTGATTTAGGCACCTGTCTGTGAGAGGGGTGTGGCTTAGGACACCCCTCCCCCCTTGTCGCCTCTCCCATTGGCTAGCTTAGATGGATCCCCGCCCAGTGAGCTGGCTTTTGTGAATTGCACTGTAAGGGGCCTGTGATGCCCATGCATTGTCTAGGGAGTTTAGGCCCCTCATTCAGCTTTGCAGAGTTGCAGACGATGATTTTCTAGTTGCCTACAAATTAAGGACAGAGACAGAGCAAGGCTGGAAAGTGACACATCCCAGTAAAACCCAAACTCATCCTAGGGGCACAATATTCCCTGTGGGGGTTGGGGGGACACAACCAAGTCAGTAAAAAGAACAGGAGTACTTGTGGCACCTTAGAGGCTAACAAATTTATTAGAGCATAAGCTTTCGTGGACTACAGCCCACTTCTTCGGTATGCATCCGAAGAAGTGGGCTGTAGTCCANCAGAGAATACACACCGGAGACAGACCCCACAAGTGCTTAGATTGTGGGAAAAGTTTCATATGGAGGTCTGACCTTGTTAAACATCAAGCAATCCATACAAGTGGTAGACCATAAGTGCTTGGACTCTGGGAAAGGTTTCAAAAACAAATCAGCCCTTCTAAACATCAGGCAATCCACACATGAGAGAGATCCCCATAAGTGCTTAGACTATGGAAAAACGTTTCAAATAGATGTCATCCCTTTTTTTTACATCAGAGAATCCACACAGAGGAGAGACCCCATAACTGCTTAGCCTGTGAAAGACGTTTTAAATGGAAGTCAGAACTTGTTTCACATCAGGCAATCCACACAGGACAGGGACCCCATAAGTGTCTGGACCATGTGAAAAGTTTCACCCAAAGATCAAATCTTATAACATTCAGAGGATCCACACAGGAGAGAGATCCCATTAGTAATCAGACTGGAAAAAGATTCATATGGAAGTCAGCCCTTATTAAACATCAGGCGATCCACACTGGAGAGAGACCCCATAAGTGCTTAGACTGTGGGAAACATTGCAGAAATTGATCAGTCCTTGTTTTACATGAGAGAATCAGGAAGACTCCATAAGTGCTTGGACTGTGGCAAAAGTTGTACACAGAGATCACATCTCATTAAACATTGGAGAATTCACACACGATCTCAACTTCTGTGGCACCTGGCCCGAAAGAGTTAAGAATCTTGCCAGCTAATTGACCCAGCTTCAACCTTTAGAGACATGTTAGAAAAGTGTATAAATGGTATCTGGGGCCATTCCAAGTAATAGAGACTAGAACTTTGAAATGTAACCTGGTATTGTTAAGAATTTGGAAGAAGATAGTAGTGCTGTTCATTAATTGCAGTTAACTTGCGTGATTAACTCAAAAAAAATCATCGTGGCTAGAAAAATTAATCTTGATGAATCACATTGTTAAACAATAGAATACCAATTGGAATTTGTTAAATGTTTTTGGATGTTTTTCTACATTTTCATATACATTGATTTCTATCACAACAAAGAAGAGAAAGTCTACAGTGCTCACTTTGTATTGTTTTTATTACAAATATTTGTACTGTAAACATGCAAAACAAAAATAGTATTTTTCAATTCACTTCATACAAGTACTGTAGTGCAATCTGTTTATCATGAAAGTGTAATTTAAAAACATAGATTTTATTTCTATACGTCCACTCAAAAATAAAGCAAGTAAAAACCCTATAGCCTAGAAGTCAACTCAGTGCTACTTCTTTCTCTGCCACTCGCTATGACAAACAAGTTTGTTTACATTTACGAGAGAGAATGCTGCTTTGTTTCTAATTTATGATGTCATCCGAAAGTGTGAGAAGGTGTTTGCATGGCACGTTTGTAGCTGGCAATGCAAGGTATTTATGTGCAAGATATGCTAAACGTGCATATGTCCCTTCATGCTTCGGCCACCATTCCAGTGGACATGCTTCCATGCTGACGATGCACGTTTAAAAAAAATGCATTAAATTATATTTGTGACTGAACTCCTTGGAGGAGAATTGTATGTCCCCTGTTCTGTTTTACACACATTCTGCCAAATATTTCATAATATAGAAGTCACGGATAATGACCTAGCACATGTTCATTTTAAGGGCACTTTCACTGCAGATTTGACAAAACGCAAAGAAAGTAACTGTGACGAAGTGGGACTGTTCTTAATGTTTCCTCTGAATACTGTGTGGGTGCCTCAGTTTCCCCTATACATTTCTTAAGTCTCCAGTGTGCATAAATGGCTGACACTCTGTCTCCTGGCAACAAATGGCCGGGGCCCTTCCCCCCTGCAAGGGGATAGGTAAAGGTGAACAAAGAGATCAGGTGACCTCCTGGCCCGGGAAAGAGACAAAGGCCAGAAAGGAGGGGCTGGAGGGAGTTTTGCAGTTTGGAGCTGTCTGGGGATGGGAAGTGAGTGCAGACGGGGTTGTCTGGCTCGCTGGGCCCCAGAATGGACCTGTCTGAGGCATCCCGTTCTCTGTACCTACAAGCTCTGTTTTAGATTGTCTTCCTGTCATCTAATAAATCTCTGTTTTAGTGGCTGGCTAAGAGTCACATCTGACTGTGAAGTGGGGGTGCGTGCAGGACCCTCTGGCTTCCCCAGGACCCCACCTGGGCGGACTCGCTGTGGGAAGTGCACGGAGGGGCAAAGGATGCTGAATGCTCCAAGGTCAGACCCAGGAAGGTGAAGCCATGTGAGCTTCTTGCCCTGAAGACAGTCTGCTCCAAAGGAGAGGAGGCTCCCCAAAGTCCTGACTGGCTTTGTGGGGAGCAGTTCCAAACCATCGCCCGCGGACTCCGTGACAGCTGGTGGAAGCGGGGGATGTACTGCACCCCGTGGATGGAGTTTCTTGCAGTAAGTGACTGGGGAGCAGTAAAACGAAGGGGGGGTTGATGAGGACTAGGCGTGCTGAAGGCTCAGAGAGGGATGGTTTCAGGGGGCGATTAATCTCTGGGAGCGTGTGACCAGTGAGAAGGACGTTTGCAGTAATGGTGTTCCTCTGGGGATTGCAGCAACCAGTCTCGGGGTGGAGGAGCCTGCAGCTCGACCCTGGCAAAGAGGTGGTGACCTTGAGAAGGGCTGGCACACTAGGGGTTCTTTCTGGTGTGGGGGAATAGGCCTGGCTGGCCTCCCTTGCACCGATCAGAACATCGGCGAAGACTCGTCATATAGGCCCACGCTGCAGGCCACAAGCCTGAACTAGGCTAAGTGACACAGCCTCCTGCCAAACTCGGTCAAGGGTCATGACCAGAGGAGGGGAGGGGGGCCAAGGAGGAAAAGAATAAAAAGCCACAGCAGCAGCACTAATGAAATATGTTCATGGCTCATAAAACATAATAATCGCTTGTGTGAAGCAATAGGTAACTTTAGTGAAATGCAAACTGACTAAATGCAGCTTCTCCTTTGGATGATCTGTGACCTCCCCCGCCGCCCCCCGGTGGTTCCAGCTAACTGCCAAACTAGCCAATCATATATCTTCTTTGGGTGTCCTGTGATAAACCCCTATGCCCTTAACCGTAAAACCCTGGAAAAACAATATGTACCCTGACAAAAAAAACACTCCAACTGGTGCCAAGTACCACCCATGGCGAAAACCACCAAGAAACCCCTCACCCAATAGGCACCCAATTCTCGTAAAATAATAAGGAAGGTACCGGGAAAAAGGGACAGACCCCAACTCTTATTTCACGCAAATGACGTATTATTTGTACCATGCTTGTGGTTTGAAGGAATAAAAGCAACCTGCGTGCTGTGCTGGGTGTGGTAGTTTTCGGACTGCTACCCCAACGCGTTGGTATGTATTGCAATAAACTGGCCTCAGGCTTGAGTCTGTGAACTAAAATCAATGCGTGGGTGACTTTTTCCACGACAGTTTGGGGGCTCGTCCGGGATCACTCGACGTCCCACCAGACCGGAGGACCGTGGACAACTTTCACACCGATCCCAGGTGTCAAGTAAGAGACCCTTGTCTCTATTTCGGCTTCGGTGGGGAGCTGCCCGTAGGCTCTGGGTTCAGGTAAGGGCGCGCTGTGATCCGAACCTTTTGAGGCTAGGCTCATTTGCCTGACGCCTGTTTGTTTTGTGTGTGTCCGTTCTGTAACTTGTCTGTGTTGGGTTTTGTTTGTTTTGTTTAGTTGGCTTTGTGTGTCTCGGCCTTCGGGGATTGGTCCCCCCGGAGGATGATTGACCAGCTGCTGGGTGACCCCAGAAAAGTGGATCCTACTGTGGGTAGGGCGGAAATCCAAGGAATCCCTGGATCCTACCATGGGTAGGCCGGAAATCCAGGGAATCCCGGAGCGGCCGAGGGGATTGGCAGGGCTCCCACCAGCAATAGGCTGTGGTAGACTGGTGAGAACTGCCGTAACAGATATCCCTCCTGAATTAGGTGTGCTGTGTGACTGTGGGTCGTAAGGGGTCCCCTATCCTTGCCTTTCCATGAAGTGCCGAATTACGCCCCTCCTTGCTCGGAGAGCAAGGAGGCCCCGGGAAACTGCCCACGTACTCCTGGGCAGTAGAGTATCCCATCCCATTCTCTTAAAGGCGGGCCGGTGCTCTCTGCCAGAGGAGGGGTGTGCGGGGACCGTGCCTTTCCTAACCCTTTGTATGGCTGACCTATGACCGAAACCTTACCCCAGACCTTCCTCTTGGAGCCGTGGGCTCCCTCCCCTTGCTCGGAGAGAAGGAGAGTCCCTGGAAATCGCCCACCGCACCGGAGGCAGTAGGGTATCCTACCCCCTTCCTTTAACGGATGGGCTGGTGCTCTCTGCCAGAAGGAGCGTGTGCGAGGACCTCCCTTATAAATCCTCCCCATTGGTGTGAATGTTGAGTTAGCTTCACCTGAACAAGGAAGCTTGGGGATTAGCCTCGCCTGGAACGGAGGCCAGGGCTTACTGCAGTATTCTAGTCTTGTTTAACTGTTCTTTCTGTATAATAGCAGTTGCTTTATTAAATAATTAATCCTCCCCTACGAGGGGGGGGTTGCATTGTCTAAATTTAATTCACTACATGTATATAGAATTGAGGTGAATCGAGCCCTTCGTGTTGTCCCCGGTCGGGGTGCTGCATCTAGTACCAACAGGGATACTACAAGTCTGCCGGGCTTGGTGTGGGGCCCTGGTGGGGGGAAGGGAACACCATCCCTTGTTTGGGGGCGGCTGGTTTTGTTTGGATTACCTTTGTGGCTCGGTAGGTGGTCCAGGAGAGGGGTTGTTTGACTGCTCACCTGCACCTGTTAAAGGGGGGCTTGTTCGGGCAAAGCCATCTGACCATGGGAACCTCACATCCAAGCAGGTCCCAGTGCCGGAAAAGGGCACTCTGGCCATGTATATGTATTCCTACTATGGACCCTTGACCTGCAAATTTCTAAAGGAGTGGAATTGGAATACCAGGGATAATCCAAGTTTGCAGTTCCCAGAGGAAGAGACTTTTAATTAAATCAAAAAGGGGGAATTGGAGAAACGTATTCGGGATGACCCTCTCCGCTTTAAAGAGGAGTTGGACGTTGTTATTAATTGCTATAACCCCACTATGGGAGACCTAGACCAATTCCTGAGAAGCGTAATGCCCAGAGAAACACAAAGGCGTCTTTATGAGACAATGGAGTGGACAGACAAAGTGGAACCAGATAGAGAACAGTTGGCCGAGATGAGAGGAAAATTGTTAGAAGCTATTCTTAAGGTCTGCCCACCAAAGGCCGATTGGACTAAAATAAACACTTGTAAACAAAATAAAGGGGAGAACCCTGCTGATTATTTGGACCGGTTAAAATCTAAGCATGCTAGATAGGAGTCCTCCAAGGTCATAGATACTGGGGTCCATGAGGCTAGAGAGGCTGATTTCTGGTTCTCTCCTCTGCTGTGTGTCTCAGGGACACAGTCTGAGCTGGGATCCCGCCACCATCCGGAGCCAGGGTCGGATTCTCTCCCCAGGGATGGAGCCCGGAGGGAAAGTGAAGGTCGGGACCTCATCACCACCATCAATAAATGTCACCTGCCCCCGGGCACAGTCCAGAGAAACCCGGATCCTGCTGGGGGCCCGGCCCAGGGGCAGGGGGGTCACAGGGGAGGTGAGAGCTCGGAACTGACCCACCCACTGCACAGCCCAGATCCTCTCCCCCCCCCCCCCGACTAAGGCTGATCCATCCCTTCCTCCCCACAGACTCTCTGGCCACCCCCACAGCCCAGCCTCCCCCACCTCCACCTCCCAGCAATGTCTCCCCGAGGTGAATCCCTCACAGTCCAGCACACAGGGCTCAGTGTCAAATCTCTCAGGGTTGTCGGGCAGTTGCTGCCGTGTGTCTCCACATCTCACACTTTTCCCATCCTCAGACAGAACGAGGTGGGGATGAGCCGTGTCTGGATCCAGAGTCACATTAACTGGGGAGAGAGAGAATCAGAGCATTAGGGGCAGAGCTCAGCCCTGGGGGAGGCTGGGACCATTTCTCACACTCCCCAGCAGCCCAGTTCTGGCTGGGACAGGCCTGGATCCCAGGGAGCTGCCTCTGTCCTGGGCCCCTGAGACTGAGCAGGGATGTCACTGCAGTTCCTCAGTCTCTGTAAGGAGACCCACTCCATTAGTTTCCCATTTGCTTGCATAAGCTTCAGCTCCCAGCTACCCCTGTTGCTTCTGCTCCATTCCCAGCAGGAGAGACACACCAAGAAAGGCTTTAGTGAGGAGGGAGGAGAGAAGCAGGTACAGTTTTGAACCCCAGAGGGAATCTCCCTCCTCTAATGCAGCCTCCATTCCCAGATCTGGGAACAGAGGAAGGTGCAGCATTGGGGAAGAGCTGCTTAATATCAGACAGTAAGAGGTGGCATTGGGTGAGGTAGCCCCATCCCCAGCCCAGAGAGAAGGGAGGAGCTACCAGCATCAGAGGGAGAGAATCTCCTCAATCCAAGAAGCAGGAAGCAGCTTCAGTTGGAGAGCCCAGCCCTGCCTAGAGGAAAGACTGGATGTTGGAGAAGTTCGGGTGCTGCTCAGGGAGAGTGTCTTTGTTCATTAGAATGGGCATGAACTCAGCACTAAGCTTGGTGTCAGGATTATTTGTGTGATGTCAGCTTGGGATGTCCCCAGGTGTTCCGGCACCTTGGTAGAAGTTGGGGAGGGGGGTACTAGGTCCCACCACTGGTGGCCCTGCCCTCTCCATGGCCCTGCCCCACTCTTTGTCTTCCCACCAAGGCCCTGCCCCTGGCCAGGCTGGGAGCCTTGGCTACTATGGAGAGCCCCTAACCCTCCCCCTTCCCATGTCCCCACTCTCTGGTGTGCACCACCCAGGGCAGGTGGAGGGTCCAGGGGAAAGAGGAGCAGGGGTGGGGCCATTGAGAAGGGCCAGCTCCGGGAAGAGGCTGCGCTGCACAGAGGGGAGCTGATCAGCTGCCCAGCCACAAAGCACAGCCACTGCCTGTGATGGTCCAGGCCTTCCCAAGGCTTCCAGTTTGGGGTGGCCAACATGGCCCCCTGCCCCTAAATTATGCCTATGTTAAGAAGTAGGTGGGCTTGGCCCCCTGACCCCCTATATTCCAGTGCCCCTGGATCTCCTCACTGTTTAATGGGTTATTTTTAGGGCTGTGTGTCATGGCCACTGTTGATTTGGTTGGTAACTTTAGTTATAGTCTCATGAAGATGCTTTCACTGGAATTTTCTCATAATTTAAAGACAATCTTCACCTGCAAACTCACCCTGTCTGTGTGCTCCTAGGGGTTCCCCAATCTGTGTCTCCAGTGCAGATGGCAGAGTTTCTGGTGGGGGAAAGGAGAATAGAGACGAGATTTCAGGCTTTCACATTTATAACAGCGTCCCCACTCTGAACACATAGAACTGTGTTTTCATCATGACAGAAACAGACAGAGAGACCCAGAGACACACTCAGGCATTCAATATAAACTAATCTGAAAACTTCTATTTCCTCTCTCATCCCAGGCATCTCCCAGCAATGGAACCAATGTCCTTGCAGCCTCACAACCATCACAGGACGGACAACATGTAAGTGCGATTTATTTTTCCCCTCATCATGCCCTCCCAACCCTCAGACTCCAGTTGGTTTGTCTCATTCACTTACGGCCTTTTGTCATACCCTAGACCCAGATCATACAAAACCTTTGTCATAAAAGTAACTTTACCCACTTTGGTCCCTTTGGCCAGGGGTAGGCAGCATCATGTTGTGTGACAGACACTTGACAAAATTACCGGACTTAGTGATGGACATTGGGGGGAGGGGGAGGGTTATGTCATTCAGTCATCATTCAACCCATAAAATAACGCACAATTTTCCACACTGAAAAAACCATGACCTAGCTAGCTAGTTAATAAATAATAAACAATAATAATAATAATTAATAATAAATTCAACTCATTTTAGTGTTTTTGAATGTACCTCACTGCCGCAGTCAATATTTTTTTGTAGGATGGGGCATTGAAATAAATATTTATCCTAAAACCATATATCAGTGCATTATTGTCACTACTTTTTAAATTTTCTTGTTTAAATAATATGTCTTATGGGAGGAGGTGTGTGTGTGTGTGTGTGTCCCACCTCTACACCGCTTACCCTGTGTCTCTCCCCTGTCTGTGTCTCTTACATGGAAGCCCCCCCATTATGTCACAGGATGTGGGAAGCAGAGGAGGGGGGTCTCTCAGGGGAGCAGGGTTTCCCATCCCCACACTGTGACCAGGGCACCCCCCTCCGGGCAGGGGTTATCCCAGGGTGGGTGGGAACCTCCTCTGCCTCCTGGCCAGGACATAGGGACAAGCTCTGACTGTGGGTGGGGGTCTGTTGTGAGCAGGGACCAAGGTGGAACAAATTCTTGGTGGGAGAGACTCACCTCTGGAGGCTCCCTGAAGTGGCTTCCCATTGTCCCTCATCCCTGCTGCTGCTGGGGAGCTAGGCTGAGGGGGTCTGTGCAGTGGGGGGGGGGGCACTGAAGGGCTGGAGCTAGTCTGAGGGGGGCTGTGTCAATTCTTAGTTTGTATTTGTAATTGAAAGGTATGTTTTTGGTGCAATCAAAGGTTTGAATTAATCAACCTGAGTGTCTTGGACCCAAGTGCATGGCATTCTCACCCAACAATTAAATAGAGGCATCATCTAATTGTGAAACAATTGACCAGCACCTTTCTCTTCCCACAGTCTCAGAGGCTCATCCCAATTTCTATTCCTAGATCCATTTTAGGTACCTTTGAACTTCCTCAGAGTCTCCGATAGCACAATAGTTTTCTGGGAGAAATCGCTGACTTGCTCCTTCAGTTCAGGAGAAATCTCCTTTGGCTGCTAGAACTTCCCCTTCTCACACCTAGAGAGAAACAATTTCATGTGATTATATTTCACTGAGTGACTCATTATAAGTTCTGGCTAGTGAGTCGCTGCTCTAATGGGCTGGAGTTCAAATTCCTCGTTCGAAGTAGAGAAAGAATTGACGGGGATTTGAAGTGGATGTCAAATTCAAACAGTCCCCTTATGTGAGCAAGAGTCAGGCTAGCTGTGACCCTAATAACGCGAGATTTGTAGAAGCGAGGATTGTGTGAGGCAAGTGGGAAAGAACTGTGTGAGAAGCTGTGACCTTGTGTTAGGGTATGTCTATACTTACGCGCTGGTTCGGCGGCAGGCAATCGAACTTCTGGGTTCGATTTATCGCGTCTTGTCTGGACGCGATAAATCAAACCCAGAAGTGCTCCCCGTCGACTCCGGTAATCCTGCTCGGCAAGAGGAGTACGCGGAGTCGACGGGGGAGCCTGCCTGCCGCGTCTGGACCGCTGTAAGTTCGAACTAAGGTACGTCGACTTCAGCTACGTTATTCACGTAGCTGAAGTTGCGTACGTTAGTTCGAATTGCGGGATTAGTGTAGACCAGGCCTTAGATAAGTATGGAATGTAGGCTATAGTCTAAATAGGTGAGAAAAATAAGATATCAGGATGACATATGTATAAACAAAATGCAGCTGTTGCTCATTATTGTATGTAACAAAAGATATAAATGCTTGTGTAATTGTTTACCTGGTGAGAGACCTGTTCTGCTCTCTTCCCTCCATGCAATTACTAGAGAAAATAAAGAATCTGATTTGCTGCACCCAACCTAACAGTGAGAACTCTGTTTTTCTCTGACATTCTGGCTAGTGAGTCGCTGCTCTAATGGGCCTGGAGTTAGAATTCCTCCACTTTTCCCAGCCTCAGAGCAGGGGCAACACAGCCCATGGCCATACAATCTTCCCTTCAAAGGACTCGTTAATATTCTTCAACTCTTCAGAGAGATCAGCTCTGGGGACAAAAGGGGAATTGAGTCTCCATGGCCAATTCACTCCTTGGCCTCCATGCTCTGAGGGACAGGGGTTCCTATGTGAAGTGCTGTTGAATCTGTCCACTAGGAACTAGACTGAGACACCAACTCCCCCCTCCCCAGCTCATTCCACACAGGTCTCCTAACAACCCTCAGGCTGGGAAAGACTCAGATGGGAAAGACTCTTGACCACAGCTGCTCTGGGCTGAATGGTAACCAGGGCCCCAGCAATGATAGGCCCATATTCCATCCCCACAATCCTGAGGCAGCCAGTCCCCAGGGATGTGACATCTCTAGCAAACACTTGAGGTCAGTCTTTCCCACTGAATGGATAATTCCAGAGTCTTCTGTACCAGGGTGAGAACCTCAGGATTAAGTTTATCTGAGAGATTCGTATCCAAAATGTGACCTTCCCCACACATGTTGCTGTGGAGATGCCATGCTAACACCATGCTCTTTCCCAGCATTGCCAAGTATGTGTGGGAGTGAGAGAGAGCCACGTAACTACTCAAGGTGCTTCTGACATCCTAGAGTAGAGAGAGAGAGAGGAGAGAGAGATTAAAAAAAATGTCAGTACCACCTGACACACACTTGGGATTCCAGGAAAGGGATTTTGCAAATACAGGGAAAAACAGCCCTGTCCTGGCCCCAGGGCCATGGTTTCCTTGAGCTAATGGGGCTTTTCCATCTCTAATATCAATGTGTCTGTGAGTCTGCAAAGAACAATATTCATTCTTGTTTCAGCAATGCACACATTGAGTTACACGCAGATCTCTGACTGCTGGACCCCTGTACCCAGAGTCATATGTGCCAAATTTCCCTGGCGCCGGTGGGTGCTTGCACCCTCCCGCTCTGACTCCACTCATGCCACGCCCCCATTCCAACCCCTTCCCCAAAGTTCCCACCCCAACTCTACCCCCTCCCTGCCCCTATTGGACCCCTTCCCCAAATCCCTCCCCTGGCCCCGCCTCTTCCCTGAGCGTGATGCATTCCCCCTCCTCCCCCTCCCTCCTAGCTATTTTTTAAATATGGTAACCCTAGCTAAAAGATCATTAGACATACAAACACGAATAGAGTCCTTAGGTCAGTTTCACCATAGAGA